>NC_141063.1:48169885-48377385 GCF_041138505.1 Cibotium barometz
TTTTTATAAATCTTATCTTGGCATTATTGTATTGTGTAAAAAGGCTATTTTAACAAACCTTGTGAAAAGGACCTTAATTAAGGAACATGTTTATTTATGTCAAACAGTGTGGTAAGATTAATTAGAAAACAAATTGATGCGTCAGTAGGATGGAAAGTGGGAGGATGGAATGCCCCGATGGCACCATCCTATGATGAACGGGTGGACCCGATTAGTCGGGTAGCTTTCCAACAGATTGAGTGAGAGCCCTATGCTAGATAAATAGGTTCTCGGGAAATTCTATTCTAGAAGACTAGGCCAGCGGCGGCTGTGCCTTACATGGATGAGGAAAAAAGCGTTGTCTCTAGTAATCAAGACTAGTAGTTGTCCAAATTATGATCAATTACCCTATGGGTGATTTGATTTTTAGAAGACCACGCTCCCCCTGCTTGCGAGATAGAACTAGGTCTTACCTATGAATCATATCATTGAATCTCTGCATGGTCAAGGTGTTGATGAGTAGGAAATTTTCTCCATGATAAGACTTAGTGGACTATCTTAAGTGTTTCCCCTAAGTTTTGGAAGGGGGGAACCTTACAAAAGTGGTGGTATGTTATATAAGTTTCCCTTTGTTCAAAACACAATTAAATTGATTCAAAGTGGTGGTATGTTATATAAGTTTCCCTTTGTTCAAAACATTCAAGATCAAGATGTTTCAAAGTGGTGGTATGTTATATAAGTTTCCCTTTGTTCAAAACATTCAAGATCAAGATGTTGAGACCGAATCTCTAGATGAGGTGAAATTACTACCTCAAATCAACTCATTGGAAGAAGACGATGATGAAAATGAAGAAAAAAATTTAAATGAGGCCAATCAAGAGCATGAGGGACATCAATCTGAAGAAGATTATGAGTCACCTATCAATCAATTGCGACAATACTTTATTGGATAATGATGGTGATATTGATATGGAAGCCCATCTTTTCATTGAGCTTCCATTAGATTGATTGATGGAGCAATACAAATGGCTCTATTGCAAGAAGATGGGATAGATTCATGATCTTTACATTGTTTTTGTAATTATTTCCCTTCAAAAGTTTTCAATTGTCTTTCCTTTTTTTTCCCCAAACATGGCTTTAAGGGTTTTGAATGATGTTTTTTTTAATTATCATCATTTTTTGTATGTGTGTGACATGTATAACCTAATATCAATCTTTAACAACTCTCTAGAATTTTTTATAATAGTATAGCAGTGAAATTATAGTGTAGCAGTAATTTTCACTACTATAATCATTGTCTCGCAAAAGAGAAATTTTGCTGCAGCAAAATTTCACTTCTATTATTGCTGCCCAGTAGCATAATTTTGCTATTGAGAAATAACAAAATTCCCTAACATCCCAAAGTCCTCAACGCTGCTAGAAAATGCTTCTATGCCCGTGATGTGTTGTAGTGATTCAACCAAATTGAAATCACTAAAATCATGCAGCTGAACATCACCTTCCTTAGTGTAGAATAAGCCAAGGGAGTGAGTTCCTTGAACTTATATGAATACTTGGTTAGCAACATGCCAATGATTACTTCTAAGACTATGCATAAATCTGCTCAAGTCGGAGATCCCAAACTGAATGTATGGCCTCATATTACATAGATAGATGAGGCACACAACAGCCTCCTGATAGAGTGATACATTTAATGGTTCATCTTGTATCCTATAGACTAATCCTAGTGCTTGTCTCTACTCGTGTAGCAATAGGCTTACAGTCTTTAAGACCAAATTATGTAAGCAGCATGTACTTTGACTACAACATCACAATATCACTCGAATATCATCAACATGCTACATAAATTGTATGCTTAAATAATCATGCAATGATCCCATACCTATCATCTCAAATGACACATGTAATTTAGCCTTGAAGGCTTTAAATCTTCTCCTCATTAGGGCCTATGCAGCATGTCCTCATTATGTGGAGAATTAAGAGATCTCTAAAATAGAATTAGTGTGAATGAGGTCATGAGCTAACATTCTATACATGATCAAGAAATACCTCCATCAATGCCACATGAAGTAGAGGAGTATTTTGTTGTGGTGGAAGAGATGGTTCATGACTTGTTTGACAAAGAAGGAGAGGAAGAGGCTGAAACCACACGAGATAAAACATCCTTATGATAAGTGCCAATCACTCCACTATACAAGGGGTGTACATACTCATCCCTTCATGCAACCTTGGAGCTGTTGCACTTGCAAACTGTGTATAGTTGGAGTAACACTTGTGTTTCTAGCCTCTTTTGGTGAGTTCCTATGTTTTATTATTTACTATCTATTCTACCCTTATTTCCTAATCTCTAAAATTAAACTCTATATTTTCTAATCTACAAAGTTAAGCTATGTTATCGTATGTGTATGTAGACTTATAAAAAAGATGCTTCCTTTGAACAATAAGATGTGAAATATGGGGGTACATGCTAGAAGAGTGCTGACGGCACTTGGCAAGGATTATGAATCTACCATGCATGTGTCAA
Organism: Cibotium barometz; assembly: GCF_041138505.1. Taxonomy (NCBI): domain Eukaryota; kingdom Viridiplantae; phylum Streptophyta; class Polypodiopsida; order Cyatheales; family Cibotiaceae; genus Cibotium; species Cibotium barometz. The sequence continues at coordinate 48,172,389 of NC_141063.1, forward strand.
TATTGTGTACTATTTAGGCGTGCTCACAAATATGCAACCCAATGTTCGAAGTGTGGTGAATATCCTTACTGAAGTGATTTACAAGGTATGGTGGTTCCTCAAAAGGTACCAAGGCATTTTCTTATCATACCCTGCATTCAACACGTGTTATAAAGTAAGTCTATCTCTAAGCTCATGATATAGCATGTGCACAATCACTCCATTGATGGAATAATGAGAATCTCCGCCGAATATTTACCAGCATGGCAACACATAGAAGAGAAGTGGTTAGAATTCAAGGAGTACACACATCACTTACAGCTTAGATTGGGGATGGATGCATTCAATCCATTTGGTTTGAAATCAACTTCATGGAGAACATGGCCAATGGTAGTAGTAAGCTACAATTTCTCTCCATGGAACTCAATAAAGAAGGGTCATGTGATGCTAGCTCTTCGCATACCCTAGAATGCACAAGATCAAGAACATGGATAGTGTACCTTGATCCTTTCATTGAAAAGCTTGAAATGTGTATGATGTATCTTGATTGCTTTCACTCGAGAGGTGAAGGCAGTTTTAATGTGGACAATGTATGACTTTCTAGGATATAGAGAGTGCTCTATTATGCTTTCTAAACAACTTATAATTAGGGTTTTTGACTTTCATGTATGATGTATCGAATATCAATTATATACTCTAAACACAACATATTTATCTCTTGTTACAAAAAAATAGGACCCCCAACTTCCATCCATAGTGCTTGTCCAATTTGTGGACAAGCACTATGTTACATCATGGTCGGATCATCTCAAAAAGAGTCTTGTATGAAAACCATCACCAATTTCTTCTATATGATCATGAGAAGTTTGTTCTATCTACAAAGGGAGATTCTCTTCCATTCCGAGAGGACTTGAGATTGATTGATCATCTCCTAACCACTTGGTCAATCATTTAAAATAGCAGAAAGGTGGATTGACCTATGGCACCTTGGATCTTAACAAAAGAAGGAGCATAAGAGAGTGAAGGATTAAATTTCAACCTTTCGTACACCTATAGGTGTCATGCGTTCTTTAAAAGGGGCATTCACAAAAACAAAGAACAAAGGAGAAACACAATTATATAGACTAAAATCACATAATTAGTACAAGATCTTATAAGTATGTTAAATCTTTATATATAGTTTTCATGATGACTTAATTATGATAATGCAACATTGATTACAATGTTTTGTTGTATAAGTTCATTCTTCCCATTTTTATTCACAACTATGTCTACACACTTATGTTTTTTGTTAGATTTGTGTACATAGGTAGCTTAAGAATGTAAAGTAGAACCTTAATCAACCAAAAAACACACATAATCTCTTAACTTTTACTAATTATAACTAATATATTGGTTAGTGTGATTAGTGAGCTTAAAAGAGTTAAAAAAACAAGAAGTTGAGCCTAATTGCTTGCAATTGGGTGGCACTAGTGTTCTAAACACTTTCCTTAACCTAAATCCATGCTGCTTAGACAACTCCCATAAGATCACCATTAGTGAGAATTACACTAAATACGTCTTATTTGCCTAATTCTCCCTCTTTTGAGCGGGTTAATTAGAGACTTAATTAGAAATATTAATTGGGGATAATCACATCATTAGATTAGACTTAACATCGCTAATGCACAATCCCCATCTCAAGACTCCTCACCATTAGGAAGTAATTACAGAGCAAAGAAAGAGAGTTAAAGGGTGATTAATAGAGGGATTAGGAAAGATTAATTTTTAGTTAAGTTAGAGTGTGTCTCTAGATTAGCTGATAAATCACTAATCTAGAGTTAACCTCTAACTTTAGCTTCTTCTTCCCACCTACTTGATTAAGAGAGAATCTTAGTTGACCCCCCTCACTCAAAAATTCAAATCTTCACCCAACCCAAATTCAAAATCGTACGGTGTACAGAAGTACAGACGTAACCAAAAAAAAAATCCAAAAAAAACATAACCTAAAGCCCACGGTTGTTCACTTCTAAGCCCATAGCCATGCACTCCTAAGCTACGAATGTACGCTCCCAAAGAAAAAAAATTAGCTCTAGCTCCTCGTGTGATTCCTCACCTCCATAGCCTAAGCATGGGCTTGGGGGCTCTCAAGAAACTGAGTTGATAGAAGACAAGCCTCCCTTTTATTCAAGTGATTCCGAGGGCAGTGAGGACTTGTTGAGGACCAGGTCAGGAAGAGGAGGCATTAACATTCCCCACTCCCCAGCATTGGACGACCTGCATCATGTTCTCTCTATAGCAACAAGGAGGAGGGTTAGTGCCTTATGGCATAAAAGCCACGTCATCCACGGGATTCTCCATATCCCCATCAATATCTTCCCGACTTAAGAGACGAGAGCAAGGGGCTTCCACTCGTAACGAGGATGAGCCACATGTTGCACCCTCAAATGATGGGCCTGCACTCTCAAATGATGTTCATGGATTTGAAGAGGATGAGGATGATCCTCATTCTAATGTCCAAGAGGAGAACAAACAACAACAAGAGGATGTGGATGATCATGACTATGTCCAAGAGGGTGGTTTCGAGAATTCAAATGAAGGGCAACAGCCTCCCTTTATGGTGATTAGGCATGAGAATGATGTAAGTGCAATTTTCTAAATTATCAAGTTATGATTTGTTTCAATTCATGTGTATATTCCATTTGTGCACACCAAATGTCTTTTGCATATACACTCCAACACACAAACACACCATCTTATCATACACATACACACACACCATACACATACTCATACACATACACATACACACATGTAAGTATTTACACATCCACAATTCACACACACACAACCCATCTTACACACACATTTTACCACACAAACATACTCATCACACACATACACACACATGGATGGTTTTATACACACACACAACCCATCTTACACACAAATGCATGGTTTTACACACTCATACACAACCCATCTCTCACACACACACACAACCCATCTTGCATACACATATTACCACGTACATATACACATACTTATCATACACACACACACATGCATGTATTTACATATCCATAATAAACACACAAATTACCACATACACACACACACACACACAAATTATCACATACACACACTTCTACTATGCATGTGGATGATGTGGTTAGTCCATCTCCAAAGAGGATGCAAGAATGCCCCACTGTGGATTTGGTAACACCAATTGGTGCACGGAAAGGATTGGATGGTTTAGAGGAGGATGCATTGGATGCTCTATGCCACATGCTGTCTCGGGCATCCCCACATGAGCAACGTGGTATGCATTATTAATTGGCTATTGCTCGGCTTTATTAGTAGACACTCAAGTCTTGTGATGTTGCCTATATGATTTCATCTATGCACTTATCTTGCTTACTATTTCACATGCAGTTGAGATAGATATTGGAGAGGATGACACAACCATGGCAGGGGTTACATGTTCCAAAGCCCAAGATAATATACATGTTGGCATGGATGTTGGAAGTGAAAATCAGGATGACACAACCATGGCAGGGGCTGCATGTTCCATTAATCATAGAGAGGTTGCCATGGAAAGGTGTGTGGACATACACATTGCATAAGGTAAAGCATATGAATTTAGTTACATCTATGTTTATCACTGACTGTACCTTGCAGGTGAGGTTGAGCTCGTGGGTGGGGGTACCAAAGACCAAGATAATATGGATGTTGGAGGTGAGGTACAGGATGACACAACCATGGCAAGGGCTGCATGTTCCATTGACCATAGAGGGGTTGCCATAGAAGGTGTGTGGACATACACATTGCATAAAATAAATCATATGAATAAAGTTACATCTATGCTTATCACTGAATGTACTCCTGTAGGTGAGGTTGAGTTCGTGGATAGGGTTGTCCAAGTAGATAAGGACATGGCCATGGGAAGCGCTGATTCATTCACAGACCAGGAGGGGTCACGGGCTAAAGTGGTGTGGGTTTAATACAATACTCAAAGCCGAAGAGTGCGGCCAATGTCTTATGCTTTGACATACTGTAGGGGGAAAAAGAAGCATGGTGGGGAAGATCTTGATAGCCCAGATTGAGGCCTCTTAGTAGGCTTTGTAAATTCATAACTTCAATATATATGAAAATGTATATGTCAAGTATGTCACTTGAATTTTGTATATCTCTTTGACAAACATAATATAATTGTGGTGTTGGCTTTTGCATGATCAAATCTCACTTTGTTATGTTATTCCACTACATGTATGGATGTTTAAATCATGTGAATGGAGGCTTTTAATAAGACTGGAGGCTTTTAATCTCTGATTCATATGCTTAAATCATGTGTGTAGATGCTTAAATCATGTGACTTGTAATATCATTTCCAAATAGCAATATCAAATGATAACCAAGCTATTGTAAAAGAAAAAACAAACACAAGCTCTCTCTATCTCTCACACACATCCAATATATGAATGTCCCTTCCATTTAATAGTTTTTTTTTAGAAATTACATTGTTGCAATCAACAATACAATTAAGGAGTACACATCTTGACTACTCTCCAGACCCATCCTTATTTGCATTATTATCTAATTTAGCTTGCATGGTGATCTTTTTCCTCGACTTGGGTTCTGGAAAAGCCTCAAAATGGGTGCTCATAGCCTTTCCTCTTTTCTTAGACAAGGCCTACATACCTTTGATGAATGGCTTTGCACGTTGTAGAGAGTTGCCAAGCCCATCATCAATTGGTAAAAGTTGTGAACAAGGATGTGCAGCCATATTTGATCTCCCTGCCTTCATTTGTTGCACAGAAGTGAGCATTTGCAAGGCCATCCTTTTTGCATGTGTAAGCAAGGCAATATCACTTCCTATTTCCAAACATTCACATGTGATATTCATAGATCTCCCACCATAGAAGCGAACAAGAACACAACAAGATAATTTGAGTTGTGTATACATACCTAAAATCTGTAGTGTTTCATTGAATATCCTTTGCATGGCTTGCACCATTATTAGTGGGTCATCTTGCCTATCCTCCATCAGTGTGGACTGTTGGTCTGTATATCTCTCGTTTCAATTCAGTGTATTTCAAGACAATGTAGGCATAACACTCTCAGCATGTAAAGTGTTTCCATGGCCTGCACATAGCATAGTTTTAAAGAAATATATTTACAACAAAGGATCGAATCACATATATGAGAAGATAATGACATGCATACTCATGAGTATTGTTCCCAAAGTTATCATTATACATATCCATAGTCCTTTGCAAAGAGGATATATGTGTGGAGCCCATTAACCACTTGATGCTTGCAAAGGTTTCCTCTCATTACCTAATCACACTCACAACATGCCCATTCACAGTCATTTTGTAAGAAAGCATTATGGGCCCAAGGCCATGGACAACTAGTAAGTAGGTGTGAACTCTTGGGTGGAGTATAAATACCAATGTAAATGGGATTATGGCTGATTCATGATAATGTTATCTGTTCCAAGAATCAATGGTGAGCTTCTCCCGTGAGATGCTAAGTGGTGACTCCTTCATGAGCCACTCCCTTGGTGAGGGACTAACCCACCCCTGTTACTTTCTTTCATTGGTATCAGAGCATGGCTTTTGATCCATGATTTTTAATTTTTAAAAAAAACGTTTTTTTATTTGGGAGCTTTCTTGCAAACCCTAGCCATGGAATCTCAACATGAGCAAAGGGCATTGAGTCTCTCATGTATCTAGCAATGTTTTATGAAGTATTTCACCTATTTTCCATGAGCAATGGGGCTCCCAATGTGGCAAAAAAATCACTACCAAAGCTACCCACGTTTTTCACCAAAGTGACCCTAATCTTCATCTCCTTCAACAAATTCAAGCATTAAGGCTTCCCGGGTGACATTGGTGAGTTGCTCCATCACTTCCTTACAATTTTGAAGCATTCTTTCAAGCTATGGAGTGAATTAGGGTTTTATTACACATAAAACCCTAATTTTCAGAAATTGGGACTTTAATCATGGCCATTCATGCTGCTCTTTATGCATTATGGATGCTTGAATGCTACACATAGCCATTCAATGCTATGCCTTGCATATTGGCATAAGTGAGCATAGCTTTTGGCACATTTGGGGGATTGAATAAAATGTTTTGGGTTGGAAGCCCACTTTTTGGTGACCGTTTTCCATTGCCGGTTGCACGTTTTTGGTCATAACTCTCTCATACGAACTCCGTTTTTGGAGTTCTAGTACTCAAAACGACCGGCTCGTCGTCCTCTTCGAGACGAGCTATAGGTCTTGAGGTGCAGGATTCAGCAAGTGCTCTCTGTTTTCACTTTTGTACTGGATTTTCTAGTCCCGAGCGGGAACTCGCGCCCAGAACGCGACCCGAGACCACCGCTTTGTGACACTTGGATGTTGTTGATGTATGTGGAAATGTGTTGACATTGCCATGAGTGGATGTGATGAAGGAAGCACTATGAACCATGTATTATGATATGAATGAGCATGAGTCATGCTATAAATCAATTGTAAGTCAACTCTACTCATTCATTTGAGCTTGTAACCACATTCCACCCACGATTGTACCCCACTTTATTCCTAGAATCTAGAATGAAGTAAGGGTACCTTGGCATTTGGAGGAGAGGCCAAGGGGAGAATGTCTTGAATCTTCCTTGCCGTTAGTGCCGGGTAACGCGGTAAGGAAGAGGATTAGGTACTTGGTGGTAAAGAAATGGCCTCAACCTTCACCTTGGATGTAAACTTGGTGAAGGGGTGAGAAGTGCTTGGCCGGGAGATCGGCAAGCATCGACGCGCTTCATCGACCACTTCATTCGACTTGAGCAAACAAGCAAATCCTCTACATCGACTTCTTATGCAAAAGGACAAAATTGATGCCATAAGGTCACATGCTCAGATGGAAAAATGATTGAGGATTGATTTGCTTACAGTGGTCAAATGCATAAGGATTTTAATACTTGATTGAGATGCTTTGATTTGATTGAGATTTGGTGCAAAAAGAGGGGAGACTATGGTAAAATTTTTACAAAATTTGCCTACTTGCAGCCAAGACAAATCCTTGAATTTCTAGGGCTTTCAAAAGCTTTTCAAATTTGTCCTGAAAGCCCTTCAATCTACCCGAAAACCTCTTTCAAACAAGCTAAAGATCACTCAAATCGGAGTAGTATTGAGCGGTCAAAGTCAAGAGTTGACTTTCAACTAGAATAGTTGACTGGTCAAAGGTTGTTGACTTTTTCAAATCTGTTTTTGGGGATCCTTACTCGTCTCGTCAAGAGCTTCACATCGATATAAAGATCACCCAAATTGGATAAGAATTGAGCGGTTAACATCAAGAGTTGACTTTCAACCGGTACAGTTGACTGGTCAAAGGCTGTTGACTTTTTCAGATCTGTTTTTGGGGATTCTTATTTGTCTCGTCGAGAGCTTCGCGTCGATATAAAGATCACCCAAATCGGATACCGTTTGAATAGAGAAAAAAAAATCAAGTAAGTGGTCTTTGCAAGGAGGGATCAATTGCGCGCATGGAAATGACTAGAGGAGGTCAAAACAAGGGAGCCCGGAATGAAAATGATCAAAGACAACCGGAAGCAATGATGGCAACAAGTTCATCAACGAGGAATGAAGAAAGTTCAACCATAAAAGCACCATCTCCAGATGAATCTCAGCCAGTGGAAATGCCTCAATCTTTGGGAACTACTCCGCTAACAGTGGACATGATGTTAATGGCTATGGAGAGTATGTTTCAAAGGATTGAAAATAACCAAACAAATCGGCAACAACAATTTGGTGAACACCTCATGGAACGGTTCGACAAGCGACACCACTACCTGGATGACGTGATGCAAAGAGGGTTAAAAGACTTGGAGAAAGCCATTAGTGAATTGGCTCCTCTCAAGCTCAACCAAGAAGCCGATATGAATGCAATGGATGGTGTACATTATGATGCCAAACATGATGGAAAGACTTCTATGCCAAAAGAGAACAAAGTAAGACAAATGATGCCACCTCAAATGATGCCACATTCTTCTTACATGGACAAGGGCAAGAGACCTATGGGTGATGCTTCTTATGAGAGATCCAATGCCAGTATTCCAAGAACTTCATCCTTTATGCAAGATGCAAGAAGAGGGTATGAACATAAGGGATTTAAAGATGCAGGTGATTGGCAATTGGAAGATGAGCAAATGCATAGACACTTGGGTGAAGGAAGAGGATTTGATGATCCAAGAGCACGGCAGAGGGGTTCAAGAATGCATGGTGATTTTGACAATGCTGTGAAGGACAAAATCATATTTAATAAGTTCAAAGGAGAATCAAATTCTATCGAAGACTTTGAAGAGTGGGCAAACAAGATGGATCTCTACTTCGAAATCAGCCCAAGGAGCGAGATTGCCAAAGTCTACTTCGCCTCACTTCATCTTGAAGGTTTTGCTCACACTTGGTGGAGGAGGAAGCAATCTCATGGTTATGTCATCACTACTTGGGAAGAATTCAAGAATGACATGGCAGAAGAGTTTACTTCTCGCATGCAAAGGGACAATCACATTGTGGAATGGGACAAGCTAGAGCAAATCACTACCGTGAAGGAATATTCTCACAAGTTTCTAAAGCTTCTATTATACTTGGACGACTTTGATGAGCATTATCTTGTTGTCAAGTATATAAGGGGCTTGAAAGCTCCTATTGGTGGTGATGTCAAGTCTCATGAACCCGCCACTTTGAAGAAGGCAATGATGCTTGCAGAAATTCATGAAGAGAAGTACTTGACAAAGTGGGCTAGCAAAGGGAATATCAAAGGGGAAGTGATCACAAGGACTGAAATGGGTTCTCATGCAAACACAAGACCTAATCTTCCAAGATTTCCTACCGTGTATGGTAGAGGGTCTAATAGACTTCCATTTAAACCACCATTTATGTCCAACAAAGCTACATACAATGAGTCCAAGCCAGCAAATGGGGGTTCAAAAAGCAAGGTTATCAAGGAGGACCGTTTGCATGAAATGAGGCTCAAAGGTCTATGTTTCAAATGTGGAGAAAAATGGAACAAGGATCACTTCAAAGTATGCAAATCAAAGGATATTTCCATAAGCTACATTATCACTGAGGACAATGCTAATCATGAGGAGGAGGAATTCCTTGAATGCAATGATGCCTTAGGATGGGGAGATCCTCATGAGGATGGAGGTTCTCATGATGATGGTTTTGATGAAGAAAATCCCGAGTTTCCTTTTGATCCGGGTGGGAAACTAAAGTTTGCTCATGACAAAATGGATGATGGGATGCCTCTATGCGTGTGGGATGAAAACAATAGTGCACATACTACCTTGTGTACAATCTCTCATGATGCTTATGCGGGAAGTAAGGGTGCCAACACATTGAGATTGAAGATCAAGGTGAATGGAAGAACAGCATATGCACTCATTGATACTGGAAGCACGCATAGTTTTGTCAATAAAAGGTCTTTGAACACTCTCAAAATGCAACCAACTTCTTTACCAAACAAGCACATGGTGCAAGTGGCCAATGGTGATTCAATGGGTTGCAATATGAAGTGTCAAAGTACAGAATTGGAGTTGTCCAAGAACTACTCTTGCAAAGTTGATCTTTTGGTGATTAAGTTGGGACCAATTGACATAGTACTTGGATGTGATTGGCTGTCCACTTTGAACTCTTTTACCATGAACTTACAGAAAAGTTTCATGAGTTTTGTGCATCATGGCGGGGTTATTACATTGAATGGAATGCAAGGGTCCAAGCTCTTCATGATCAATGCTACTCAAATGAAGAAAGAGTTCAAGAAAGAGGGCTATGTTTATGTACTACAGCTTTGCAAAGAGGAAGATAATAGCAAAAAGGATTGCATCGAAAATGTGGACATGGTTAAGCTACTCAAGGATTATGAAGATGTGTTTACCATGCCAAAATCAATGCCGCCAAAGAGGAGTGTTGATCACGCTATTGATTTGAAACCAAATGCCAAACCAAGCAACAAGCCTCCCTATCGTTTGTCAAAGGTTGAAAAGGAAGAGGTGGCAAAGCAAGTCAAAGAACTCATTGACATGGGATGGGTTGAACCAAGTCAATCTCCTTTTGCTTCTCCGGTCCTACTTGTGAAGAAAAAGGATGGTACTTTCCGCATGTGCATTGATTACCGTGATTTGAATAAGATCACCATCAAAAATCGATTTCCAATACCAAGGGTGGATGATCTTTTGGATGAGTTGAAGGGTGCCACATGCTTTTCAAAGATTGATTTGCGTTCCGGATACCATCAAATAAGGATGAAAAGTGGTGATGAGTTCAAAACAGCATTTCGTACGGAAAGGGGTCTTTACCAATTCATGGTTATGCCGTTTGGATTATGCAATGCACTGGCAACTTTTCAAGCATTGATGAACAAAGTGCTTCAACCTTTCCTCTACAAGTTTGTATTGGTCTTTTTCGACGACATACTTATCTATAGCAAAGATGAGGAAGTGCATTTGAAGCACGTGAAAGAGGTTTTGGAGGTCTTGAGGCAAAACAAGTTGTATGTTAAGGAGACAAAATGTACCTTCATGGCACATGGAATATTTGGGTCACATTGTGAGCAAGGATGGCATTTGTGTGGATCCAAAGAAAGTGGAATGTATTAGGAATTGGCCGGTTCCTTCAAACACTACTCAATTGAGGGGATTTTTGGGGTTATCTTCATTCTATAGGCGCTTTATTGCCCACTATGCAGAAATTGCAGCCCCAATGTGACGGACAAATTGAAGAAGGAAACCTTCTTTTGGGATGCCATTGCCAACAAAAGCTTTGAAGATATGAAGAAGATGCTCACATCAGCACCTATTTTGGTATGTCCAGACTTCACCAAACCTTTCACAATAACGGCGGATGCAAGTGGAAGAGGGATTGGTGCGGTACTTTACCAAGACCATGGAGTCATTGCTTATGAAAGTAGAAAGTTGAATGACAAAGAAAGAGAACTCCATGTGTATGAGCAAGAGATGATTGCTATACTCCATGCTATCAAGAAATGGCACCATTACTTATATGGGAGTCATTTTTATGTGAGGAGTGATCATAGGGTGCTGAAGTATTTCCTCACACAACCCAATTTGTCTCCTAAGCAAAGAAGGTGGGTAGCAACACTACAAAACTATGATTTTGAAATCACATACACAAAGGGCAAAGAAAATGTGGTTGCCAATTCCTTGTCTCGTATGTGGTGCATAAAGATTTCTGAGGTGCATAAAGATTGGATCATGGAGATACAAGAAGAGTACTTGTTTGATGAAGAAACCTCACAAATAGTGTAGAAATTACAGCAAGGTGTATGTGAAGAGTTACCCCATTATGAGCTGAAAAATGGTCTCCTCTACTACAAAGGAAAAGTCTACTTGGTTCCTACTTCATCATTTATCAAGAAGATCATGGAAGAGATGCATTGTACTCCTATGGCTGGTCATTTGGGTGTCTACAAAACCTTTGATGCAATAAGGAAAAGTTTCTTTTGGAAGGGGATGTGGAAGAGCATTCATGCTTATGTAAGTGGGTGCCGGTCATGTCAATTGAACAAGGATCCTACACATAAACCGGGAGGTTTGCTTCAGCCATTGCCCATTCCCGAAGGCAAATGGAGTCATATATCAATGGATTTCATTACTAACCTTCCGCGCACAAAGAAAGGGTGGGACAGCTTGTATGTTGTGGTGGATAGATTGACCAAAGTGGCCCATTTCATTCCTTCCAAGGTCACATATTCAGCCCAAAATGTTGCCAAGCAATTTGTTGATGGGGTTTTCAAGTTGCATGGTATGCCGTCACAAATTGTGAGTGATCGCGATGTCAAATTCATGAGCACTTTTTGGAGAACATTGTTTGAATATATGGGAACCAAGCTTACTCCAAGCACCGCCTATCATCCCGAAACCGATGGTCAAACAGAAAGAGTAAACAAATGGGTGGAAACATATCTACCCCACTATTGTCATGATACTCAAAGCACATGGGATGATTGGTTACCTTTGGCTGAGTTTGCTTACAAAACATATCATGTGAGCATTGGCATGTCACCCTTTGAGGCTTTATATGGTTACAAGGTCAATTTGCCTATGTTGGTGGGTACATATGAGACTTCTAACCATAATGCCAAGGAGGAAGCTGAAAGGATGCAAGCTTTGTTGCAACAATGCAAAAGTAATTTGAAGGTTGCACAAGAGAAAATGAGACAATATGCCAATGTTCATCGAAGACCATTGGAATTCAAAGTGGGAGATTGGGTTCTTTTGAGAATACCAAAGTCAAGATATGCGTCTTTGAAGGGAAGCACCAACACCAAACTAGCTCATCGCTATTATGGTCCTTATCAAGTGATACAAAGAGTTGGGGAGGTTGCATATCAACTCTTACTTCCATCTACAACAAAGATTCATGATGTGTTTCATGTCTCTCACTTGAAAGGATATGTGGGTATGATCGATCAAATGGTTGATGAGTTACCTCCAATGAATGAAGAGGGAATGATTGAATACATTCCAGAAGCTATCTTGGGTACAAGGAAAAAGGTACTTTGCACTCGTACCTTGGTGGAGTATCTTGTTCAATGGAAAGGTTTACCTAAGGAAGAAGCTTCATGGCAACCTATTTCAGCATTGGAGGGATATGAAGCATTGATAGAGCAATATGGGTTGGTGTAAATTCAGCCACATGGAACATTCTTCTCCGAATTTGGGGTATTCATTTGAGGTTTCGAGGACGAAACCATTGGGGAAGGGATGGTTTGTAAGAAAGCATTATGGGCCCAAGGCCATGGACAACTAGTAAGTAGGTGTGAACTCTTGGGTGGAGTATAAATACCAATGTAAATGGGATTATGGCTGATTCATGATAATGTTATCTGTTCCAAGAATCAATGGTGAGCTTCTCCCGTGAGATGCTAAGTGGTGACTCCTTCATGAGCCACTCCCTTGGTGAGGGACTAACCCACCCCTGTTACTTTCTTTCACATTTTGCACTTTATTTGCTTTGGCTTTTGACTCTTGCATTTATGTTCTCTTCATCCAAGAAACCTCACATGATGGTCAAGAATGGCTTTGGCATGTGTGACTGAGTTCATCACAGCATTCAGTATATTGAAATTCTTTTTAAATACAGCCTCCTTAAGCATGTCTTGGTACCAATAATATGAGTGACATGCACACACGTGCTTTTGTATAAGCCAATCAATTCGGCCACCATGAATCGTTCGACGTCCAGACAAGAATCAGCTCTTCAAGATGCCATGGTATGATTCAATGCTCCCGTTTGTTTCTTGGCTTGCATGAGGCAACAATCTCGATGCACGGATCCACATGCCTAAAATAACATTTGGTTTATGCATCATAAAATTATAGCGTAGCATATAATCAAGCTAAAATTTAAACCAAAGCAAAAAGACATAAAATACTGATTCGTGGAAGCCATTGATCCTTGAAGTACTATATGAATGATGCTTGGACATGGTATGTCTGCACAAATGTTTCTACCAGGTGGGTTGCTTCTTCTTCCTTGTCATGGGAGCTCTTGCATGAGCCATGCATACTCATAATATGCCCCAAAGCTCTAAACATGTCAGCTCTCTCGAATGGAAGCCTCAGGTACTTTTTTTATTAAGTTCTTAAGCCAACATCTTTGGACATGCCTAAGGCATAAATAGATAGGGACTCTAAACACTTCCCTACATAGCATAAAGACGTGGTTATAGTTAACACATCGATATTTTGATGTTTTACTCATTATTAAATGTGGGAAATACGAACTTACTGTAAAGCTTGAATTTTTGCTTCCGCATCGTCAACCACAAAAGCATTTGCTTCCCATGATCTATTAAAGTCTAGAATGCGATACTAGACATAGCTTATGCCAGCCACATTAGGCCATAAATATAATTGTGAGATGACAAAGTGACATTGACATCCAACAAAGGGCCTTTTAGAATGTACTCGTCTTTTGAGATGTGGCTTGATATTGGTAGCATCTTGGGGCCCAAAAGCACACCAATATCTGCTTATAAGCCAAAGAAAAAAAAATCCTTCAAATAATGTACACAATGGATGGACATGAGGAGATGCATGGTGTGTGTATTTGAGGAACTCACACAATGAGACGAAGGTAGCTATCCGCATTTGGTACGTGCAACAAACCAAGATCCCTCTTCTTTGTCCACTCCACTCGAAAGTTGGTAGGTGCATCGAGCCTTTGATTTTCACCAAGCACAAAGTTGGGTACTCTATCCCATGGTATATAAGAAATTTGTAGAATACCAAACTTGGAAAGGGGACAATGATGAGTCTCCCATTGAAGATTTGTTGCATCAAAAGCACCAACTGCAAGTTCTTGAATTGATATGTGTCGCTCTCTTTGTTGATTTGGATCAGGGATTTTATATTCACGTGATCACAAAATTTTTTTTGTTAATAACATGTGTGAACATGTTATTAACATGTTCACATGTTAACATGTTCACAAAAAAGCCTGGTAACCGGGAAAAATCCCGCCAGGCTTTTGCTATACCCGGCGGGCCCGCCGGAGGGGTCGTCACATATCCCGGCGGGGTACATTTTTCTATATATATGGGCCCGGGGGGCCCTTTGGGATTTCATTGCTGACAGCATACACAGGTAATAAAAACTTGTGTGTGTGTGTGTGTGTGTGTGTGTGTGTGTATGTGGGTGTGTTCGTGCAGGCAGCCGCCCACTGTCGCAATGCGCGGCAGGATGTGGGTGGTCCGCCACACGAGGGATGTGTGTGTGGGTGAGTTCGTGCGGGCAGCCGCCCATTGTCGCAATGCGCGACAGGATTTGGGTGGCCCGCCACACGACTGGTGTGTGTGTGTAAGGCCATTCTTCGGAATGGTGCTTACCCTGGGGCACTTAGTCGGTAACGCGGCTAGTCTGTGTCCTATGGTAAGTATGACACGCCGTAGCGGTACTAGTCGATAACGCGGCAAGCATAGTATCGTTATGGCGATGTCACCTTCCCTTCCCTTCCCTTTGTCAAATGCGGACATATGGTCGGTAACGCGGCCAGTGTATGTTCGTATCTTATTGGTATTCCCATAGAATCGGGCGGCATTTTGTCGTTAACACGGCAAGTTGGTGTCGTCCGCTAGTGCATAAAATGTTTTTTGCATATTGCAGCATTTGATCGTTAACGCGGTCGAAAAAGTGTCGTAAATTTGCTTGCGTATTTCGGCATATGATCGTTAACGCGGTCGAATAAATGTCGTAAATTTGTTTGATTTGACTTGTATTATTTTTATTGTGTTTGATCCATGCGATACTTGGTTGCTAACGCGGCATTAGTATTTCAAGGATCAAAGTTTACATCATATTGTCTAAACGTTTTATTTTATAATATCGTGATTCGTAACTCGAAAAATATGAATCTCTCTCTTCTTACCCCCCTCTCTCTCTCATGATACAATTTACAACTCTTTCTCTATCTCTCTCATGATTCACTTCACAACACGATAGATGTGTAGATAATGATTTTTTTTTATTTCTCTTAAAATATACATAATTTTTAATAATTTCTTTTTTCTCCCTCTATTTACTTAAAAATTAAAACAATACATTATTTTTCTCTTTAGGAACTCACAAAAACATTAAAAATGTCATTTAATGTTTCTTCTCTCTATCTGTCACAACTCTCTCTTCCTCTCCTCTCTCTCTCTCTCTCTCATGATACACTTCACAATTCTCTCTCTCTCTCTCTCGCAATGATACACTTCACAACTCTTTCTCTCTCTCTCTCATGATACACTTCACATCTCTCTCTATCACGATAGGTATGTAGATGAGGAGTGCTTTAGGATTACAAAACATTATTTTTCTCTCTTTAGGAACTCACAAAACTATAAAAAATGTCATTTAATTTTTCCTCTCTCTATCTGTCACACCTCTCTCTCTTCCTCCCCCCCTCTCTCTCTCTCTCATTCGATAATGTATACACTTCGTAAGTAATAATGCGCTTGTTGCGGTTGTCTCACGTTCGATAATGTATTGCATGATGTTGAGTTCAGTAATGTTGTTTGATATATTCTGTTTTTGATTGATCATTGATAAGTAATGATACACTTATTGCTGTTTTCTCACGTTTGATGATGTATTGGATGATGTTGAGTTCATTAAAATTATTTGATATTCCATTTTTGTATGAACATTGACGATATTGATATACTTGTTGCTGTTCTCTCACGTTTGCTTGATGTTTATTTCAGTAATGTTTGATATTCTGTTTTTTTGTGTTTAGTGACATTTGCTAGATTTACGAAGACGATCAACATGCTTTCTCCCGAAGAGCGCAAAATTGTTCTGCGAGCAATTCGCGTTGAAGCGGTCATCACGGTATCACAATGTACTGATGATGTCGTCAAAAAGATCAACGAGTCTGAGATACTCATGCGAGATCTCATAGACCAAATATGGGAAAATGCACAGCGTCGGCTTCGAAGCGGAGGCAACGCTGAGCTGCTAGATAGACAGAAGATAGCAGATTTCAACCATCAGCACATAACACGAACCATTTTGGGGAGCATGCGAGTAGCGTGCAGTGATCTTAGAGACGCTGCCCCGCCTGAAGCCAACATGCAACGTCTACAATTATGGGACGTTGTATGGAGCGAGCAAAGGGCCAAGAGCAAGCGCATGAAGGCGTTGGATGCAGAGTCCCTCCCCAAAAGAGTGCGAATTGCCCAGGACGTCGCTGCAACGTCCAGTCAAGCAGATGCAAGTGGTACATGTGTCATTAATCGTACCATCTATAATTCTATGTGCATACATCTTATTGGCATCCCGCACGAAGCTCTTCACGAAGGACGAACAATTGGCTCCGGTGTGTTTGGAACAGTAAAAGAGTATGCAATTAAAGGTATATCATTTTTACCGGAGCACATCACTTTTTGCGGAAAGCATTACAAAGGAGAAGGCAGTGCGAAGTTCGAGAGCTTCCAAGCAGAGCAGGGTATGCAAGTGCTACATCCATCGATTGTCCGATGCATTACCTTTACAAAAGAGGCTCCTTGGATCACAATTTTCCCGTACTATAATGGCGGCACTCTTGGTGATACTCTTCTGAAGGTTCCCTTCAGATTCAGTGAGTTCACCAGAGCCATTTTTCGTTTGGATCGAGGATGGAGACAACCCCCGCCTGATAATATCCCTTTAGGTCATCTAGAACTTTCAAAAATAAAAGAGGTAGTAATAAATATGCCACATATTATGCATGCCCTGGTGGAAGGTGTAGCGGCAGCACATATGGCAGGTATTGTACATACCAACCTACATCCTTTTAATGTAGTGTTGGATTATACAAAAGAGCTAAAGCCACACATAGGTATTATCGATTGGGGGTTGCTGCTGAGAGCGCCCAAAAAACGGGTGTCTCTCAATTTTGTTTTTGAAGCAGACAAGAACCCGGAGAAGGTGGCACAGGCAGTCTCCTACGCAGACAGAGAGCGAAATAAACGGCCGTGGATAGCCCCAGAGCTTTATGATCCATTTTTGGCAGATGCATACACTTCTGCATCTGACGTTTTTGCCTTGGGATATTTATTACAAACTTTATATGACTTCTGGAAGAAAGTGCAAGAGTTGTGGATGGATAATAGTTCCCATGACAAAGTTACCATGGATACTATTACTCATAGAGTCAAAAATTGGATGTTCCTGCCTAATCGCGATGAGCGAAAATCAATTTTGCAAGTAGTTGAATTTTTTAGATCACTAAATACTGACCCTACGAGGGCGCAACGTCCTCTTGTAGAGCTATCGGTGGCATTCACCCCAACTTTGTAATAATACAATACCAAGGGATTAAGTTTCAGGAATGGCATTTTGTTTCTCTCTTCAAAATTTGATGTGTCCAATGTTTCAAAATTTTGTTTCTCTCTTCATTGAGTCTTTGCAACATCTCTCTCCTCCTGTGGTGTTTAAGTTTATGTTTTCTCTTCAAAATTCGATGTGCGAGCATTGTTTGAAGTGTTTTTGGAGTCAAGTGGATATTTCTCATCGAGTCTTTGCAATACATATCTCCTCTCGTGGTGTTTGACTTCAAGATTTTGAGAGTAATGGTCAATTTATCTTACGTTGATCTTTACAGTTCATTAAAATCCTAAAGTCATTTACGTTCATGCAGATATGGAGCAGGCGCAAGCGAACGAGCATCAGGAGTTAGCCAAGAAGGCATACGAGCGAATGAAGGCCCTATCACATGGCCTGACAGCCCGCGAAGCGACAAGAACAGCATGCAGGTTATCGAAATGGACAAATCCCCAGTGGAAAGACATAAACAAACGCGTAACCACAGAGATGATAAAGGAAATATGGCCATGTCCAGATGGCGAAATTAAGAAGGGAAGATGGAAGATTTCTCGGTGCACCCACAACGATATCAAAACTAATGCCGAGCGCATTTTCTTGGAGGTGTACGGACGTCCTCTCCATAACGCCGACGCTCCACTGTATTTTGCTAAAATGTTATATGCTCAATTTATCTTACAAACTCCAGTGGACTTCGCCTCCAGAGAGGCCACTGTCAACACCCACGACATTCGTGAAGAGACAGTGACATTTACATGAGAAGAACTTGCACTCATGGTGGAGGGCGCTGGACTGGAGTTAAACCAGGTTAAAGAAAGCTTAGGGGCCCAGTTAGCAGAGAAGGAGAAAGAAGCTGACCGATTAACTCAATCGTCAACTCCTCCCCCGCCAATAGAGGGATTCAAGAGCAGCTAACAAAGATCAGCCAAGATGTACAGAGCATCTCTTCACGTATTGCTCCTGTGCGCCAAGGAAACCACATCTCTCATTTTTTGATACATCCTGATCTTGTGGGAGTTTCTGCTGAGGCTACAAGTTCCTCCACCCCCTAATGTCCTATATGTTACAAAGTATTCGATGGGTGGAGCGGCCAGTATATACTACCATGTGGACACTACTACCACTTAATATGTTTAGTGAGACAAATGCAAAATACTTCTACATGTGCATTGTGCAATGTCCCAATAAATCAAGGTATTTATACAGTGTTCGGCATGGCTAGCGAATATAAACCACCAGGACCTTTAGATGCAACTCCGAGTGCAATTCGTAATTTATTTCAAGATGAGAGTTAAGAAAAACAAATCCTACTTTTGTATTGATAATTTCTTCAAATATGATCATTTGTACAAGTACTTTTTATTAAATTAATGAAGTGACTTCTTCCTCTATGTCAATATCTTGCTCCAAAATTCTTTCACCGTTTACTCTCTCGTCTGCTAAATTAAGCTCATCTAAGTCAATGTCTAAATTGTCTTCTATCTCAAGGGTGGTGCACAACGTACGTCCAACATCAAAGTTCTCGTCTACTACATCATCACAATTGTACATCCATCTGGGCATATCTTCTTCATACTCTTCGCTTTCAATGTCTCGCAAGATCTTTTCATTGCAGTACATGTAAACAAGTTTATCTGCTCGATCTGCAAGAAGTCGATTGCGAATAGTACTATGAATATATTTATACATGCTCCAGTTCCTTTCTGAGCCTGAGTTTGAAGAGCACTAACTTAGAACCTTCATCGCAAGGTTGTGCAATAAAGCATAATGCTCACCACCATTCATCATCCACCACTTCCATGCAGGTTGCTCTTTAGCCATTTGTTGAACAAGGGAGTTGGAAAATAAACCTTCTTTCAACCGAAATGAGGTCATCTCCTTTATGCACTGTACACGATCATCATCATTATTATAGAAAGTGTTTACCACTTTATAAAAATCTTGCACCACCTCAACGTTGGACATCAAATCCATATTCCAATATTCAGGATCTAACATGTAAGCAGCACTGTGCAGTGGCGAGTGCGCTCCAATCCATCTAGCATGAAAGTACTTCAACAGAACTTTTCTTTGTCTACTGGAGAATGGTACACGCCATTGCTTTTCCACCACTGAATGCTCTAATTTCTCAGGACACTCCAAACTCCGCTGGACAGTCCACCATTGCATCCATGCTTTTCCGAGATTAGGCGCTCTTTAATCAAGACTTCGTACAGCATACATAACAGGCATCATTACATGGTATGCATCCATCACACTGTTCCACCAACTTCTTCTCGTAAGCGCTCCCTTCAAGACTTTGATTTTCTCTTTCACTTTTTCAAGTTGAGTGTTCTCCCAGTCATGAAATGCCATGCATGTAAATGTTTCACAAACTACATCTTTATTTCTAAGAAGAGACTCAAAAGTGTAAAAGTGAGTGCAAAACCTAGTCTCCGCTGGAAGCTTTAACATAACTGACATGCGAGGTCGAAACATATCTAAGACTCTCTGTCTCTTGCGCATGAATTTCACAAGCTGGCGAGCAGTGTCGACGATCGAGGCAAACCATTTGGTATCATCAGATTTATACCAATCTTTTAATACAAGATTCAAACTATGAGTATTACATCCTACCGGAAAAATATGTGGATATTGTCGCTGTAGGATTCTGGATGCATTTTTACAATTTTTTGCATTGTCCATGACGACTTGGACTACATTCTTGGCACCCACTTCCTCTATCACAGAGCTAATGACTTGAGCAATGTAAGCCCCAGTTTTGATTGAACCAGCTGAATCCACGGCACGGATGAAAGTCTCACCTCTAGGTGAAATAACCATTACATTAATTAATGGTTTTCTTTGCACATTAGACCATCCATCACTTACTATACTACATCCAGAAAGCTCTATATTGCTAAGAATTATTCTTTGTACACGTTCTTTTACTGACGCATAACATTTCTCTAATAGATCATTTCGCATAGCATGGTACGTAGGCGGTGAAAACCCTGGTCCAAACTCACCAATTTTCTTCCATGCTCTCTTCCAATGGTCACTGTCCACCATCATCATAGCACTCCCAGAAAAGTAAATCGCTTCAGCGAGGACGAGTTGTGCATCATCGAGTCGACCTTGACGTAGGCTTTCTTGCAATGAAGTTTGACGCATGGGTATATTTCCTACGTCAAAGTTTCGCTTGCAAGAAGATGCACTGGGTAGATTACTTTCTGGTTGCACATTGCCGTTCGGGGTACAAGTAGGCGATGTAGCGGGAGTTTGATGATTAGAACAACAGTGTTCTTGCTGCCTTGATACATTAACGGTAGGAGTGTCATGTTTTCTTGAATCTTTCTTTTGAATTTCTTCTCTTATGCGTTTGGCCACTATAGGTGCAGAGGGGTGGGTACATGACTTTTTCTTCGGTCCGCCTAAAAAGTGTTCTCTTAGTCGAGGAGCCCCACCTGATTTTACTGCATGGCATAGCTTACACTCCCAATCTATGAATCGATCACCAACGTTAATTGCATATTGCCACTCTATCCCAGGTGCCTTTTTTTTCCTGCTATTTGAAATTTGGACTCTATTGGAGGTATCACTGGTGGATCCAACATTGTCCTCCATCTCAACAGATAACCTATTCAACCAAGCGTATAACAATGAATACACAAATGAAAAAACAACAAATCACTCACGTATAACAAAACATACATTAGCAAACAAATTACTTCGAAACTATCTTGACAAATACAAAAGATCATCACATAACACAAAACTACTTCAAACTATCTTGCAAGGTCTTACTACAAAACTACTTCGAAACTATCATGCACATTGCACTCCCAATGAAGGATGCCTTTTGTACCCAATTAAGGATACTTTACACAATCAAAGATCTATACTTGCCCAATACTCTAGTATAGGACAATAGACCTTCTTTAACATTCACAAAAAAAATCAAAGATCTATGCTTGCCCAATACTCTAGTATAGGACAATAGACCCTTGTCTACTCTAAACTATATCAAGTATCAAGAACCAATACAAGCCCCTAAGCAGGACTCTTGGCTCCATCAAACCATTCATAAAGCAGAATGAGGTAGATTACGTACGTGGCTCAAATGCAAAGCTGAATGACTCCAAATTTGTCCCTAAATCTCCGCAAGTATTAGCTATGAACCACACCCTGCCCCCAGTTCAAAGAACTAAGGACGAGTGGCTCAATAGCCTTAGGAGTGCCTACAAGGAAAGACGACAGCCCCTAAAATAAGGACGTTCTTCCCAAGAGGACACTTCTAGCAACTCGAGAGCTCTACAAGTACTTTGAGGAGAGATATCACGCCCCCAAAACAAGGACTATCTTCCCAAAAGTTGTACGATGGGTGTCGGGCAGTGTTTATATACAAAATAGTACCCCGTCGGCTTTTCTTCTTTTTCCCGGCGGGCCCGCCGGTTTTTTATTTTTTCCGGCGGGCCCGTCGGGCTTTTATCTTTCCCGACGGGCCCGCGGGAAAACAGATATCCCGGCGGGCCCACCGGGAAAGATAAAAGCCCGGAGGTGTTACTGGAGTAGTGGGTTCCGGCAGGTCATTTCTCAGGTCATGTGAATATACATTGTGATCACAAGTTTTAATATGTTAACACTAGGTTTTGTTAACGTGATCACGAAATTGTGAAGACGTTAATGAAATCCCTGATTTGGATTTGAGGTGGACATTGGAGATTGAATCCAAGTGGAAACATTCACTTGCAGCATTGTGTGAAGGGTATTATGAAGCTCTGTACAGCGCTAGACTCTATTTGGCTATTTTCTTAATGTATTTTAATAACGTTTTTTATGTTCAATTCATTCAAATGTTTAAACAGAGATGTAAATTCTTTAGAAATCCCAACTGCCTCACCAAGGTACATGTGTTGAACCTATGCTTAGAGGTAAAAGCTAGTCGATGGTTCATCACATAAATCGATGCTGGCGATCAAGAGACAAACTTCAAAACCTTGAAGTCAGCCTTTAGTCATGGCTTTTCAAGGCAAAGTGATTGGTAGAGTGCAGAGAAAGAGCTCTATTCAATTGAGTGTAAACCAAATGAAACCATTAGAGACTTTATCCTTCGGATAAAACTCTTGGACTCGTGATGTGAGTCATGGGAGAAATTAAACGATTCTCAATTGAAGAGATGTTTCATAATAACAGGCTTAAAGAAAAACAACTTACACAACTTGATCATTGTATCCAATCTAGAAACATTTGATCAATGTTGTAAAGAATTAATATGTTTAGATGATAACATGATGGGAGACGATCATGTTACGAGATGTTCCTCATCTAAACCAAGTGAAGCAATGGCTAAAGAACGATCGGTCTCAGAATTGTCATTCCCCAAATTCTATGTAGCCTTGCTTAAAATCTTTCAATCGACATCTGTAAGAGAGGATAAAATCCTTCAAAGTAAAACATCCTTAATGCTCTACAAGTGAGGAGCGAACTACCTTGTGTTCAGTGCAATCACTACAACCATCCCAATCCCCATTGTGCATACAAGGCGCCTGTTTTTCTATATGCATGTATTGTAAATCCTTTGGTCATGATACTACAAAGTGTCCCAAATCATCAACAATTGACTCAAAACCTCCATCTCCCCTGCACCAACAAGCACAAACAGTCGAAAGGGTAGAAACTGCTTAAGAGGCAATTAATCGAACATTTCAGTGTTTCTATTGTTGTCGACCTCACAAAGTGACTGACTACATAGTTTGGAATACTTCCATGCCCATAGTCATTGACACTTTGCAACCCATGTAAGAACGATATGGCATTAATCACACAGGTTCGAAGATTTCCCAAGACAAGTTGCTTCAATGCAACTTGTCTCACAAAATACAACTCTTAACATCTTAAGTGTCCAAAACGGGCAACTATCCAACAATACACTTGAATATTCTTACACGCTTACAATCGAAGGCATGAGAGATAGTAAAAGAGAATGCAAAAGATAACACTTCGAAATGGGTAGAAGAACATGCCTTAAGGCAAAAACCAAAAGAGAAAACAAAACCTTCTAAACCCAAGAAAAACAAGGGACAACAAACTATCGAAAACCAAAGTTGAAAGAGAGGAGAGGGAAAAGGAACCTGTGGACATAAACCCAAAAGGGGTAATAAACCTAAAAGATCCAAAAGCTACACATGATGCAGAAGCATCCACCTCAAAGGCCACCACACAAACCACAAAACCCATATGTGCGACACAAGATACAAAAGCCCAAAAGAAAGTTCGTTCTCTCATCACATGGCCAAACATAATGAAAACTTGATGATCTAAAGAAATTCATAAGATGAAACAAGTTCTAGTACATCACTTAGTGAGGATGAAACAAGTTTTTATTCGTGACTTGGTGCACTTAATAGACCAATCACGAAACTAGAACCCACCCAACCTGAACAAGAATCCAAATTCAAAAATAAATAGTCTTTCAAATCACATTCAAGTGAGCAAGCACTGTACACAAAGCGTGGGAGATTTCAAAGGACAAATCAATCAACATCTCAACTTCCACGATGCTATCACTCTGGAAAACTTGGTCATACCAAGAATGAATGTCATAATAAAGATAAACCAAAGATTGTTTGTGACTATTGTGGAAAAATTGGTCACCTAGAAGAAGATTGCTATCACAAAAAGAAGCAGGCAAACTACATCATCGAGGTCAAAGCTACCCCAACTGAAGATGCACTCTTCTAGAGAAGAAACCATTATACTTTTCACCCCTCTTGTCTCTACAAAAAAGTGTGATGTAATCAGCCTCTGAGGCCATATGATGCACTCAAACTGAAATTCATAGCCAAAGTAACTATAATGCCAAAGTAGCATAAAGGCCAAAGAAACCTAGCACAAGGGGAGCCTGAGAGGAAGAGTGAAAGCCTAAAAATTGTACCCAATCTAGCATCAAGGGGGGGTGTTGAAATAAGTGATGCTAGAGTGCCAAGTCACCTAGCTAATTTATCCCACATGAGCTATCATAGCTTTGTTGTACTTTCCTCATATAAAATGAGGACATTTGAAGCATTAGAAGATAAGCACAACATCTCAAGTCTTTCTATGAGTACAAGTTTCCATCTTGTAACCTAACTGAACTTGAGTCTAAACGTAATTAGCGCACACTCATCACCATGAGTATTGTTTATTTTTATCCACCTTAGATTAGTGTTGTCATTAGTGTAGGATTAGATTAGGATTAGGATCTAATTAGATAGTTGATTAGGGAGCTTGATGCGTGATTTCAACAATCTCATCATGGACGACATGGTGAATGACTTCTTTGGATGGGAGGTCATAGATGATAGTGAGCAAGCTCCAATGTCACAAGAGGAGGAAAACTTGCATACGGAGGCAAGCACCCCTTTCTATGAGGGATGTTCGTACTCCACACTGCGAGCAAACTTGGAGCTATTGAACTTGCAAACAACTTATGATGGACTGATGCAAGTGTCACAAGTATTCTTCGGTAAGACCGTCTCATTCTATTCTCTCAAATAGAAAACATTTCATGTTCTATATACTCTCCTTGCTAATATTTTGACATATGATTTCTTACCCTATGTTGTAGGTTTCTCAAGAAGATTCTTCCCCCTCAAAATCTATTATCAAACTCACGAGATGGGTGTCGTAAAATGCTCTCTAGGCTAGGTATGGATTACACAAAAATGCATGCATGTCCCAATGATTGCAGACTATTTAGAGGTGTTAATAAAGATGCAACACAATGTTTACAATGTGGGGAGATCTGCTATAGCGATGCTTTGCAAGGAGAGATAGTTCCCTGAAAGGTTTTGAGACACTTCCCTATCATTCCTCGCATCCAACACATGTTTAAATGTAAGAGGATTGCAGAACTCATGACGTGGCATGCTACTCATCGTTGACCGATGGCATCATGAGAATCGTAGCTAATTCACTGGCATGGCAACATGTGGAGCATCAATGGCCAGAGTTTAAAGATGAGCCTCGTCACTTACATCTTGGCTTGGGCATGGATGGGATTAACCCATTTGGCTTCAAGTCCACATCATGGTCTACTTGGCCTATTGTATTGGTGAATTACAACCTCCCTCCATGTGTGGCAATCAAGAAAGGTCATATCATGCTTGCTCTCCTTGTCCTAGGCAAGTATAAGGTGGCAAACACGGATGTGTACCTCAAGCATTTGATTAAGGAGCTTGAGACACTATAGCGAGGTATCAAAGTACATGATGTTTCAAGGCCAATAAATAGGCATGAGGCGGAGGTGAAAGGAGTTTTGCTTTGAACAATGCATGATTATCATGGGTTCTCGAGTGCTCACATACCTACTTGAGCCTTATATGCATAAGGCTTTAGCCTTTAAACTTTAAGTTTATATCTCTATGTTTGGGACATCATAGCATAGCGGAGGCTACACTCCAACCCACACACTTGTCAATCCGTGAATGCAACCCGGTTAGCGCATAGAGGCTATCCCGAATGGGAGAAGAAGAGTTAACCACACACTAATGACTTCTAGTCCTACTCAATCCTTCTTCAACACTCAAGCAATCAATCTTACATAATCAAAGCATCAAGATTAGGCTACACTTAAGCATAAAAATGTAACTTATGCAAAGAATCTAACATGCAAAGAGCTATCACACAAGCCTCAACTACACATTATTTCAAGCACAAGCTTCATCACAAGCACTCTACAACTCACAAATCAAAACATCATTAAGAAATCTAGATTAGCAAGTGTGTAGACCAAAACCTCATATCATTGAAAATGTAGAGAATAGAGAGTACAAGATTGAAGCATGAATGGAGATGGAGAGCCTTGGGAGAGTACTTGAGAAGGAGCTATGGAGCAAGCTCTCTCTATGAGCCTCTCAACCAAATGACCAAAGAGTCCTCTCTAGCTCTCAAATGGGCCACCTTTTATACAAAAATTCTAGAACTCCCAAAAGTTCCCATGTGGGATTATTGTCAAGCCCTCTCCCACATTCATCTACAACTTTGAACTCTTTTCAAGAGCCCTAAGTGTCTTTTTTGTTGCATCCTTGTATTGATCTTCATTCGTCATGCAACACTCCCCCCTTCCTATTTTGCGCACGTCCTCGAGCGCGGTAGTAGCAAGAGCTGCAACAAAAAAAACAATGGATACAAGTAAAGTCTTTTATTGAAAAAAAAGAAAAGAAAAGAAAAACCAGCAATGATGATTTCACACGTGAGCATACAAGTGCAAGGTTGATTAAAGTTTTAATGAGTACTAAAATAGGTGATTAAAGACTAGTCAAAGTGAGACTTAAGTGGTAGATAGTGCTATGCAAAGGCAAGTGTGCTTTGTACACCGCCGGTTATGACCGCAGTCTCTATGTCCTACAAGTATGTAAGTTATTTCTAAGTGGCAAACCTACTCCTAAATATGAGCAAAGGTGATTGGAACTCTCTTTTTTTTTCTTTTTTTTCTTTTTTTTTTGATGTGTGTGTAGAAGGTGATAAAGATTAAGGTTCCATCCCAAAGAGACCCAAGTAATGGCCAAGAGACCTCCGCCAAGAGAATCTAAAGACCGCTAAGTATCTCAAGGGCGACAGACCCTTTTTCTTTCTTTTATGACCTAAGGAGTACCCCATGAAGATGAGGGCATCGGTCTCGAGGGCCCATAGTGTACCCCAGAGTCCTACCAACATCCATCAAGGCGATAGATTCCTCAAAGGTCTTTTTCTGAAGCTTTTAGACATCAGTGTTCACCCCATAGAAACCAAGGCATCGGCCCCAAGGTGCTAAGACAACCCCAGGTCCTACCAAGCATTCCACATGGCTGTAGACACATCATGTCTCAATTTACTTTGTACATATATTTTTTTTAAGGGTATAATTTTTTTTTATAAATTATTATTACTCCTAGCACCTAGCTCATATCTACTAAGAGGTAGCTACCACTAGGGATAACTAATATACCTTGAGAGCATAAGAACTTGGCATATTCCCTTGGTATATATCCTACACTGTCTTTAGATAGAAATATTTTTTACTAAGTCTTCTAAGATTCTAGAATTCACTCACCATATTTTAACAACTAATCAAAAACTTAAACCAGCCAACATTGTGTGAACATGCAAACCATATATTCGAAAGATAAGAGCACTTCAAAGAAATAAAGATTAAGATTTGAATACACCTTGGTAGTGCCCTGTTGATGTTGTTCGTTTGCATTGATGAATTGCTGATTTTGTGCAGATTGCTCCTCCTTGATCTTTGTAAGCGTAGCATGTCTCCCCCCTTCCTAATTTGTGTGCACGATAGGTGGACTATTGGGGCGTGTTTGATGCTCTTTTTTTAGTGGAGATCTCTGTAAAATTTTTATTAACAAACAAGAAAAGAAAAGAAAAGAATAAAATTTTGCCATTGGTGCCAAACACCGAATATAGCCGAGGGGAAAAACCCAGTGGGAGAAAAGTGCCCTGGCTTGTCGATCTTATTGTGGAGTCACTGATTGCGCTGGTGGTGGATCCGTGTCCTCGTCTACTGGAAAGATGGTATCAATTTCCTCAGGATGCAGAGACAACCCCTCACAAAAACCGGCCGCTGGAGAAGGTGGTAGAGGAAGGAGTGCTTCCTCACTAAAATATGGCATTGGTTCTATGGGAAGGTTAATTAGACAGTTTTGATTTTGGAACTGCGCAATATAGGTACTCATATTTATCCAATATTGACATGTTGAGGCTTGGGGAAGGAGGGCTTGCAAGATCGGTGGTTGCAAGTCATTTAAGCTTGTATCCCTCCATTGTTGTGCTTGAACCTCCTCAGGTAATCTACGTTGATTTGGTCCTCTCTCTGGTATTCTCACATTAAGAAGATTATGGCGTTGGGGCGTAACTCCCACAATTTGCTTCATTAAGCCCGTGCCATATCGTCTAAAGTAAGAGCGGCATATCCAACAAATATGTGAAGCCTCTTCTAGTACGAGCCGTGCACACTCTTGACAATGTGGAAATGGGTGATGCTGTTGATAGAATAACGTGACAAAATGATGCCCACAGCAATTTTCACCTAAGGGAGCATAGAAGTACCTAGAATGTGTTTGAAACGGAGGAGCACTATAACCCCCGCGATGATCTGGTCAAGTACTATCAGGGTCAATGCATGGTGGACATGTATCTCGCCAAATATCCATCAGGAGTTATCTGGACGTAGAACAATGAAATTTAGAACACTCATATCCATCATGACAATTCCAATCAAAAACAAGATTATCTCAAAGAGAACACATCTTCTAAAGGCATAAGGAACTACATTATTCAAACATTGATTTACCAAAGAGCTTTAATTGTAGTGTTAATGCCTTATCTTTGGTTTTTGGTATATCCTTTTTAAGAGGTGGAAACTTTAGCAATTGTCTTGGAATTTGAGCAAGATAAGAGGATTTAGGCATTGAAATGCTAGAATCTATGCTCAAATGAGACTCATTTGGACATGTCGTAGGTACACAAGTTGATGGTTGAATTGTGTAACAAGGAGAAATCGGGACAACCGGTGTTTCAATACATGTTTTAGGAAGATCAACACAAGTAGTTTTGTAGGTGCTATCACAGCCACCTTTCCTTTCTTGAAGAGTTTGTGTTGATTTCTTTTGCACCCACTGATATGGAAAATCAAGGGTGGCTTTTGGAATCTTTCTGAAACACTCTGTTACCCCTAGCAAAGCATGGCATTTTGGAAGCCAAATTGCTGTTGCACCCTCATAATAGCCTTGTGCTTTAAGAACATGTTTTGGGACCCATCGAGTAACAATCCGAGGCTTAGGCTTGGAAATGATGTGCTTCTTAAGAGGCTTAGCAACTGGACTAGATGGTACAAGTTTGTACGCATCTTTGGGTAGCCACATTGATAATTCCTTCTTGCCTGGCCTTCTTTGAGCAGCAACTAGAGTAGTTGGAACATGCCAGCCATGGCCCTCACTTGAATACTCATCAATTATCCACATCATTTGTTTTGGAGCTTCAAGAGCAGATTTTGAAAGTGGGTTTTGTAAGGTAGAAACATCACCCTTTTGACACGATAAAGCTCGTGGTGTAGCAGATCCCAAGATGCAATCAGAATCAATTTGCAACTTGTATTGTCTATTCTTCCAATCTAATGAGCAATTGGTAGCACTTAACCACGATCTACCGAGAACAACCTCTACTACTGCCTTGGACTTACGTGCCACATAAAAGGGCACTGACATCTGGTGATCCTAAATGGTCATCATAATGACACATTTTCCCTCTATAGGGTTATCTTCTCCTGAGAAGCTTCGTAGGTCCACAGAAATTTGCACAAGTGGTGGTTGACCCAAGGCTATCCAGGTGTCAAACGAGAGAACATTATAATCTGCACCAGAGTCAATTAAGGCAGAGACAAAGTAGGTAGTCTCATGAAGATGAAGGCACACTTGAATATTGAATGGATCGACATATGGCTCATCAGTAGCCAACTGTATGGCTGACATAGAAGCTTTGCGACGCTCCTTGGCTTTTGCAACTCTAGCTTTAGCCTCCTCTTGAGCCTGACGTTTAAGTAGGTCAAGTGCTTCTTTCCGTGTTTGTGCAGCATGCATCTGTTGAAGCATGGCTTCAGTTAATGGTTCATTGTATTTCTTGAGACGACTTCCATTAATGAAGTTAGGCATTTGCTCACCGTCTAGTGTCTCTAAACGCACTGCGCCACTTGGAGTAAGCTCATTAATCACAAACGGTCCTAGGCCACGTTTCTTGAGCTTTCTCTTATGCTTCTTAAGTGTGTACAAGAGCACCAGGTCTCCTTTTTTGAATTGGCCGGTTGTTACATTTCTATCATACCATTGCTTTTGTCTCCTCTTCTCGGCATACATCCCCATTACCGCCAATAAGCAGGTCTCATCAAGCTTCTCCAATTCGTCAACGCATTGTGAAAGCTCATGACCAGTCCAATCCAATTGTTTAGCTACTCGTAGAGTAGGTACAAGAAATTCAATGGGAAGAATTGCATCTAGCCCAAAAGCAAGTTCAAATGGGGTTGTGCCCACAGATGTTTTATAGGCTGTCCTATATGCCCAAAGAACTGAGTGCAACTTTTGCTCCCAATCAGTCCTATGTCCCTCAACAATCTTTGTGAGTGCTGTGCAGAGAATCTTGTTAGTACTCTCGGCTTGTCCATTGGTCTGGGGATGATAGGGTGCCGAACGCTTGTGAATTACCATAAATTCTTGAAGCAAAAATTCTATGACTTCATTTACAAAGTGTACACCTTGATCACTAACGATCTCAATAGGTAAGCCATAGCGTGTAAACACGTACTCATACAAGAACTTGGCTGTGGTTCTGGCATCATTTTTGACTGTTGCCTTTGCCTCAACCCATTTGGTCAAATAGTCGGTTGCGACTATAATATATTCTGCATGCGTGTTACGAGCTGGAGGTTTAATGGGACCGACAAAATCAATACCCCATTTTGCAAAAGCACGTGTGCTTAACATAGGTCGCAATGGCATATTGTCCTTTGTGATGGGAGGTTTGTCCTTTGTGATGGGAGGTTTGGTCCTTTGACAATCGTCACAACGTTTCACATATTCTTCGGCATCCATTTGTAAGGTTGGCCACCAAAGCCCAGACCACCTAATCAACTTAGCTGTGGTATTGCCCGAAAAGTGTCCACCCCCAACACCTGCATGTGCATGAGTTAAGATTTTCAGATAGTCAGCTTCACATACACACATGCGTAAGTTGCCATCCTTGCCCCTCTTGTAGAGTTGGCCCTCTATTAGCATATAGTTTGCCGCTTCAATTTTAATAGCCTGCTTTCGATGTTTAGGAATTGTTTGATCCAAATGACCATGCTGAAGATAGTCCACAATATACTTACTCCAACTTGGTGTAGTTGAAATTTGGAATAATGTGACATTATGAATTGGCTTCTGAATTTTCTGAATTTTACATGAAGCACAATTACGAACAAATGTTTCAGCATCTGCATGCATGGTAGGCCACCATTGCCCATCTTGAGATATACGTCGCACACAAGTAGTAGCTGATGCATGGATTCCATCGATACCCGCATGTGCCCATTCCAAGATCTCCTCATATTGGTCGGGGTTAGGTATAAGCCTCAACACTCCATCATTACCCTGACGATATAATCTCCCTGAGATTAACTTGAATGGTCGCCATAGGTCCACATTAGGACCCGCTAGTTGTATTTGCCCACTTGTCAAAATTTCTAAAATGGATTCAGACCATCTAGGAGCTGTCTCTACAAGGAAAAGTGTTGAATCTAACATATCATCATCCACACCCACAGGAGCTTCGCCAGAGGTGATTCGAGACAAATGATCTGCCCTTAGATGAGTTGTTCCTTTTCGAACTGCCACTTTGAAATCAAACTCAAGAAGGATGATAAACCACCTCACAATCCTTCCAGTTGCACAAGGCTTATTTACCAAATATAGCAATGCTTGATGGTCCACAAAAAATATGAATTTATTTGCCAAAAGGTAATGGCGAAACTTTTTCACTGCATATATCATGGACAATCCTTCTCTTTCTATTGTGGTGTAATTCTTCTCAGCATTGTTCAACTGTCGACTAGCATATGAGATTGGGAAATCCTTATTGGGTTCTCCCGATTGAGCCAAAATACATCCAATTGCAAAGTTGGAAGCATCAATATGGACATGAAAGATTTGGTTCCAATCTGGTGCCCGTAAAATGGGTGTAGTCACTAATGCTTGCTTCAACTTTTCAAAGGATTCCTCACACTCATCAGTCCAATTAAACTTTACAAGAAGAGCATATAACGGTCTGGCTAGGACAGCATACATGTAGATGAATCTACGGTAATAGCCACAATGTCCCATGAATGTTTGTACCCCTTTAGGGTTGATAGGTCGAGGTAATGAGACAATGACATCAATTTTATCCATATCTGTTGAAATCCCATTGCGAGAAACAATATGGCCCAAAATTTTCCCTTGTCTTACCATGAATTTGCACTTGTCAGGATTCAAGCATATACGATAAAGTTGACACTTCTGAAACACAAGTCTCAGGTGTTCTATATAATCATCATGCTCTTGTGAGTGAACACATAAATCATCCATGAAAATCTCAAGAAATTGCCTAAGGTACTCCTTGAATACATGACTCATTACCCGCTGAAAGGTTGCTGGTGCATTTGTTAGACCAAATGGCATAACACGATAGGCAAAGATGCCATCTTCAGTAGCAAAGGTTGTCTTGTGTTGATCCTTTGGATCAATTGATACTTGATTATAACCGGAGAATCCATCCAAGAAACTATATGCCTTTTTCCCTGCAACTCGTTCCAGAACATGATCCGTGATTGGAAGTGGGTAATGATCACGCACAGTAGCTGCATTTACCTTCTTGAGGTTTACACATACTCGAAGTTTTCCATTTTTCTTGGGCACCACTACAATAGGGGAGACCCATTCAGTGTGTTCAATCTCATAGATAAATTTTGCCTCTAAGAGCTTGTCTATTTCTTCCTTTATCTTCCGTGCAAAATTTTCATTGTAGGTATAAGGACGTTGCTTGGAGGGTTTTGCATCCTCTCTCAATGGTATTGTATGCTGACATATGCTTGGATCAACTCCTTTGAGGTCTTTATAACTCCAAGCAAAAACATCGCGATATTCCTTTATTGTTTGTATTAATAACTTCTCCTCATCTAAGGACAAGTCTGTGGCAATCCACACATAGCGAGGCTCTTCTCCTGGCTTAGCAATATCAATCTTTTTTGCATCTTCTGGACCATCGTATGAAACCCCTGTGGCATGCTTGGTTTTTATCGCATGGGCTGTTGAAGAACAATCTTCCGATCTTGAAGAGTGTACTGTGTGAAATTGGGAGGAACATTGAGACCTTGTTCATGTCCACTTGAGTCTTCACTCATTGAAGACCATGCGGTTTTGAGCTCTCCTTGGCTATCTTGCATCGGATTTTTTTGTTCAACCGTTGTCTTTGCACTTCCCACACTCTTTTTTGAATCGGTTTTAGACGTGAGTTTTGGTTTTTGTTTCTTCGTTTTTTTACGATTTTTGCTAACAGTTGTTAGCTTTTCCCCTGCTTGGAATCCATCTGATCGTTTGACTTGGTCTTTGATACTATCTTGTGCTTGGACATAGTATAGATATCTGTTCTTTCCTGAGAAGTGAGGTGGTGGTCGAGAGTTTTCACTCTTAGACTCCTCCTTTTCTTTTTGTAGTCTCTCATGTTGTTCCTGCTCATCTTGTCTACTGATTCTTTTATGGCTCTTACAACATTTACATTTAGGTCGGCTTCGAGGGATCTCTACTTGAACCTCCCTTCCTCTCAAGAGTAGGCGTGCCTTTCCTAACTCATCCTCAGGGATTGTCACATCATTATTAAAATCAGAGTCCCAGCCATCTTCCTTATCAGCATCATTAGCAGATTCGAGTGTTAAGTCCTCCACTGAGACTTCCTCGACATGCATAGCTGTTGTGGATGTATCTCTATAGTATAAATCATCTAGAAGGGCACGTGGTTGTACCATTCGTATAGGAATAATATCATATCCATCTGAGTCACAAAATTGAATTGGCTTCGGTAAAGCACATGTCGATAATGTTGCAAGGACATGACTCCATTCTAATGGATCAATTAAATGCTCAGGGAAGGGTTGTGGAATGTATGCCTCGTCTGATACACTTCGATTACCCTTAAGTCTCTCAGTGTTGAAATCCCTACATGAGGCTCCACACATCCACAGATCTTCTCGCCCATCAGACAATGTAACTCTCGAGCCCTCAGATAAAGCAGAATCAAACTCATCTATTGGAGACCTTGTTACATCACGATATGAGTGATTCCTTAGGTTGACCCTTGTGATGACAGAATCATGTCGGAGGTACAAATAATTGTATCCCCAATCTTGAATCATTTGAAATTGTCGCATGAATGGTCTACCCAATATCACTTCGTAGTTTGGATGTTTTCCAAAATCCACTACTGCAAAGGTGTGCTCATATTCAATCCCACATGTGGTGACCAATATGTTCTCAAGCAGCCCAAGGGGATGTTCTAAGCTTCCATCTGCTAGCTGCAAGCGCATCCTGGTACTCCTAATAGCTGGTTTGCCCCACTTTTCCCAAATGGACCTTGTCACAATGCCCACTCCTGCACCACTATCAAGTATTGCAGTTGAAGATACTTTTCGCACTTCTAATGGGAGGGTAGCATTTCCCTGATCGTCTTCACAAAATTTTCCTACTTTGTTGATAGGAACTAGCAAAACATGCTTTGTCTCAGGGTGTATAGTACACTCATGGTGACCCTTTTGTAGCAATACCTGCTCTGACAAACATGTGGCAATATCATTCCACAACTCAGGTCGAAGCTTTATCACATCAAGCAAAGGTAAGGTACAAGCCACTCTGGTGCTGACAAAATAGCTTGCACGATACCGATATCCATCTCCTTTGTCAACCTTTTATGCATGGAGGGTATCCTCAAGGTTTGAGAACAGTTCTCATATTCTCCCAGATATGATGGTAAGGTTTTCATTGTATGCTTACTTCTAGGAGAAACAATTGTTTGAACTTCCTCCTGGATGCTTGGGCGTCCAAAGTTGTTTTCCGTGCCCCTGGTAAAATCCACCTCAGAGAATGGAGGCAAACTAATAGAAGACATGTTCTCATTAACTTTCTCATGAACTGCGGCCCACATCTCATTTGCCATGTCCTCATTAGCATCAATAACTTCATCATTGCATGGGAAGACGAGGCTAGGTGGTGGCAGATTACCCCCTTTCAATTGGGTGTCAATTGGTGCAGACCTTTCGCTATGAGCTTGTGAAATGAGCTCACTTTTCATTTCCCGACTTGATGACACTTCCGGTATGGTTTCTAATGTTGGCTTAAGAGAGGTTGGGCCCCGAGGAATAGGTGGTGGTGGTCCCTCAAGTATTGACTGAGCTTCCCTAATGAGTTGCTGATGTACAGCTAGATTGATCTTCTCCTCACGAGGGTTTGGGTATTCTTGAAGCTTCTTGGGTAACTCAGATAAAGCTGCAATGCGACTTCTATGAGCATCAATGATGGCCTCTAGAGTCTCATTCACTTTATCCACAAAAACAGAACCCCCAGAACTATCCTCAGTCGTACTAGCCTCATTTTGTTTAACACTAGGCCCAGGTTGAGGTTGATGTTCCTCATGCACTTCTTGGGATGTAAAAGTTTTATCCCTCATGTTTTGTTTAGAGGCTTCTTGAGAGCTAGTGGATGTACTTTTAGTTTGCTTGTTTCGGTTCTTCTTCCTCCTAGTGGTCTTTTTTCTATTGTACTGTAGGGTCTTGTCCACTAGATTTGTTTTTGCATCCCTAGTTCAAGGTGTCTCATCAGTTTGTATTTCGGCGTTTCGTGTCTGTGATCTAGTCATGACTCTAAGTGGCACGACATCCTCATTCTCAGACGAAGATGGTGATGGAACTGCGCCTACAAGGTTGAGTGAGACCTTTGGTTGAGAGGTGCCTTCCTCATGTGGTTTCAGCAGACAGTCTTTTGGGAAGTGTTCTACACAACACCCTAGACAATATCTTTCAATTGGTGGAAACTGTTGTACTGTTGTATTGGATCGAGATGCTTGCCTTGAGCGATGTGGACAATCACGAGCCCAATGGGGTTCTCCGCACTCATAACAGGGGCCCATTGGTTTGGCCTCTACTTTCCTTGGCTGCCATTGACCTGAGGGGCCTGGAGTCCTAGGTTGGTAGCCGCCTAGCAACATTAAAGAGTTTTGTTCCCCCGGCGGTTGAGTGTCCAGTGCTGGGCTTGGGTATGTGGGACTTTCAAAGATATTTTCTTTGGATGAATATGATACATATTCTTCCTCCACATAGCGTGGGTTTACCAAGTCTCTACACATATTTTAATTGTCGTAGTCAACAACCCTCACAGG
Organism: Cibotium barometz; assembly: GCF_041138505.1. Lineage (NCBI taxonomy): Eukaryota > Viridiplantae > Streptophyta > Polypodiopsida > Cyatheales > Cibotiaceae > Cibotium > Cibotium barometz. The sequence continues at coordinate 48,209,148 of NC_141063.1, forward strand.
AGCAGTCGCTGGAGCAGGAGGTTGAGCACCAAGAACAGGTCGTGCTTGCTCTTGTGCCATCGGTGGCTTACGTTCAAAATTAGTATACTGTTGATACATTTGTGGAGCCACTCCACCCCTTGGCTGCTCACGTTCCTGTCTCATTCTCGCAATGCGAGTGCATTCCTGTGTGGTGTGGGTAAAGTTCCAAGCACAGGCTTGGCACCACTTTTTTGTGGATTGGTTTGTGACTAGAGGAGAAAAGGTGTTACAATCCTCTGTTTTATGGTTACCGCCACATGCTCCACAAAGATGAGGACCTGTAGGAAGTACACTCCTCATTCTCTGCTGCTGCTGTTGTTGTGGCTGCATGGGTGGACGATAGGTCTGTCCCAATCTTCGTAGTACTAGGTTAGCTATCTGGGCTGCATGGGTGGACGATAGGTCTATCCCAATCTTCGTAGTACTAGGTTAGCTATCTGGTCTGGATTTACTAGCACGCTAGACCCTGAACTTTGGTCATCACCCCACTGATCTCTAGGTTTCACCTCTGGGCCAGAACCATCTGGAATTTGAAGTTATCGGTGAAATCCATAGCATCATGGCAACACTCATTGAAATTTGTATGCTTCTTTGCATAGAGATGTGTATGCAGTGTTGAATTTTTGAGTCCTTTTAAGAAGAGAGAAATTAATTGACTTTGGGCGGGCTTCTCATCTTCTGGGCAACGATTAATGTACTGCTTCATTCTATTTACACAGTCTCTAACACTCTCATTCTCGCCTTGCTTGAAAGAGTAGATGTGTGCTACCGTGTCATGTTGAATTCCCATCAAGGAAAAAGCAGCAATGAATCTCTCTTCCAAAACTCGTAAAGAAAATTTGTCTGAAGCCTCTAATGCCTGAAACCAAGCCAGGGCTTTTCCCTCAAGAGTGAGTCCAAATCCTTCAATTTGAGTATGCTTATCAGCCACTTGCTCAGCACGAACTGCTTGCCTAAATGCTGCTACATGGTCGTATGGATCTCCCGACCCTTCATACTTCTTTACCAATTTCTGAAGAGTTGATGGCCTTACTTGTCTTGAATACTCATCATAGGGCCTACGGCCTCTCACTCTCAGTGGGAATTGTTCCTCTCTTTGGAAAGATGGTTCACATGTTTCCAAAATTGGTGTGGGAACCCTATTACCAGCCTCACCAAACCCCTCCAAAGATCTTGTCACCCGCATTTCAGGAGGTGCATTAATGGGAGGCCAAGTTGGCTCCCCTACCCTCCGATTGTTATAATGAGAAAGATGTTGGTGTGGTGTGACCTGTGGTCGCACATTTGGTGTAGGACGATATCTTGGTGCTAGGCAGTTGAAAGCGGGGGTGAAGGTGGCCGGTGTGAGGTGTCTGTAGTGGGCGCAGATGGCAGAAGACGGCGTTGGCCGGTGTGAGGTGTCTGCAGTGGGCGCAGACGGCAGAAGACGGCGTTGGCCAGTGTAAGGTGTCTGTAGTGGGCGCAGACGGCAGAAGACGGCGTTGGCCGGTGTGAGGTGTCTGCAGTGGGCGCAGACGGCAGAAGGCGATGGAGTATTAGGCATAGCCTGCAGACGACAGCAGAGGAGTGGGCGGCATTGGCATAGGCGGGCGTAGCCTGCAGACGACAGCAGAGGAGTGGACGACGTTGGCAGTAGGAGTAGAAGACGACAGCAGCTGTACATCGGGAGGCATGGTGGCTGTAGCAAGGAAGGCTGTGTGGGAGGCGGTGGCTGGAAACGAAGAGGAGCCGGCTACTACGAAGAGAAGGCAGGTGAAAGCAAGCGGTGGTGAGCTGGTGCATTGAAGAATCCAAGTGGGTGCGCCAGCGCGGAATCCGGGCGAGCCGGGAGGCGGAAGATAAGGTTGGTGTATCTTCCATTTTTTTTATTTTTTTATTTTTATTAATTTTTTCATGTTTTTTTATATTTTTAAATAAATAATAATAAATATAAATATAAAAAACAAAAAAATATTTTAAAAAAAATAGAAAGAGAAAAAGAGATTTTTTTGTTAAAAAAAAAAGAGGAAAGAAAAAAGAAGAAAAAAGAAAAAGAAAGAAAAAAAAACCCCTTAAAAAATAAATTTATTTTTTTTTTTAAAGAAAAAAAACAATTTTTGTTTTTTTTCCATTGTTCATTATTTAAATTTTTGCATAATTAAAGTAGCGTGCATTTTTATTTTTTTTGTAATTGATGCATCATTAGTAAATTCATATTTTTTATATTTGGCACGAAATTTATTAGTTTAAAAAAAACCAACAAAAGGAAAAAAAAAGAAAACGAAAGAAAAGTTAAAAAATAATAATTAAAAAAATAAATTTTTAAGTGTTTTTAGGAGTCTACCTTTGTGCATATTTTGTAATTCTTCATTTAAATTTTTTGCATAATTAGTATTTTTCTGCATTTTTTAATTTTTGTAACTTTGTGCATAATTAGTATTTTCTTAGTGTGATTCATAATTTTTGTGTTTTAAAAAAAAGTAAAAATCATTAAATCATTAAATCATTTAAAAAAATATAATAGATAGTTATGCCACACACACTCATTTTAGTTGCATTTAGTGATTAGGTAGGTTAAAAATATATATATATATATATATATACATATATATATATATATATATAATTTTTAAAAAAAACAAAACAAAACAAAACAAAAACACATAAAAAACCAAAAAAATTTGACCTTATGCACTTGCGGTCGGGACGTCTTGTAGATTCTGCCATAGGGCCTAGGGCACCTTCTAGAGTACCTACGCACGAAAGTGGGACCCAATCGGTAGGAAATTTGGCAGATATTGCTGAAACCCTTTCTGAATCTCAATCCGATACCCTTTCCTCCAGAACAACTAGTTCATTGTCCATGGACAATCTAGGGCCGACAAATAGTCATCCCGTAGCCCCAAATAGGACACCCTCAAGATCCTTTAATCCATTTGAAGTCGACACCATGGGGTTAACACTCAATGTGAGACTCCAATATGTCTACACAAATGCTCAAGGAGCTGAGATCTTTAGGGACCCACAACAACGGTATCTTGTTAAGATCGCAGACATTTTCTCAGAACTTGATAGAGCACCTCTAGTCAATGACCAGGGTAACATGTACATGGGTGGAGATGGTGTTCGCTATGAAGTCACCTACCATCCAGAAAAGGTAGACAAATTAGGGGAGCTCTCTAAAACCGAGTTCTTAGACTTATCAGAACTTTCCATAGCAAGGGAGTCTAGAGATGACTGGCTCATTGAGCCGGACATGCCTGGACCATCCAATGCCCAGTCCTCAAAGCCATCCATAGATGATTTACTTCTTGTAGATCTAAATTTGGAAAGGGATAGGAAAGGCAAGAGCAAAATGGATCAGGGGGCTGAAAGCCAATGGGAGTTTGTACGACAAATTCCTGTGACAAAGGTCTTACAGGATGACCCACTTCAAGAGGTCTATAAGGACTCGTTAGAGGGATATTATGCCACAACTAGATTGCCACAGCAGAATCTTCCTCTAGCTCATGTGGTGGTAGTTGAGAAGCTTGCAGGACACATGAACAGAATAATTGATAAATGGGCCAATGAATACTAAACCTTAGATTGGAAAGAGATTCGGGAACTCACGTGGAAAGGACAACCATTATTCATGGAAGTGTTCTCAACAAATACAGCCAAACCAGGAGAGACAGCCTTTCTTGGAGAAACTGTTGCTCCTCCCCTACGAGAGTTCACTAGAGAGGGACCTTCAACATCCAAGTGGACCACTACTAGTAGCCCAATCTGTCGGACGCACTTTCCAGCCGCCGCGCGTGTTTCTTTAAGCCTTTAAATTAACAGTTTTGGATTAATCCTGGTTTTTCCAGATTTTTTTAGCGCTTGATGCAGCGCTCACGTCCCTGCAAAAATTATAAATATCTATATATATATATATATATATATATATATATATATAGATTTATAATTTTTTTAAGGCCGCCTTCTTTTTTCAGCTGGCCGCCTCCCTGCACATATATATATACATATATATATATAGATATATATATATATGTATATCTATTTGTCTTTACTTCACTTGAGGGAGATGCCTCCCCACACTATAACAAATCAAGACAACAAAGGAAAGAAGGCCGCTTCCACTACTTCCTACCTACCTCTCGCCAACCCCGTCAAAAATACAAAAACTTGAAGTACTTAAATCTGATTAGTGGCAGGATTTCTCTACCGCAATGAGGTTTTAATTAATTTTGTTTTTGTTTTTTTTTGCTTCTAATCAAAAAACCGACACCACACAAGGCGCCCTTGAGATCACACACTCAATGCCCTTGCAAACTCTACTCTAATCTACCCTAATCCACGATTTTGCAATCAATGGAGCACTTAGTAAGAAGTAATGGTTAACACCCTTCACTAACTTAGGTGTGCGTTCCCCGGCAGCGGCGCCATTGTTTGGGACATCATAGCATAGCGGAGGCTACACTCCAACCCACACACTTGTCAATCCGTGAATGCAACCCGGTTAGCGCATAGAGGCTATCCCGAATGGGAGAAGAAGAGTTAACCACACACTAATGACTTCTAGTCCTACTCAATCCTTCTTCAACACTCAAGCAATCAATCTTACATAATCAAAGCATCAAGATTAGGCTACACTTAAGCATAAAAATGCAACTTATGCAAAGAATCTAACATGCAAAGAGCTATCACACAAGCCTCAACTACACATTATTTCAAGCACAAGCTTCATCACAAGCACTCTACAACTCACAAATCAAAACATCATTAAGAAATCTAGATTAGCAAGTGTGTAGACCAAAACCTCATATCATTGAAAATGTAGAGAATAGAGAGTACAAGATTGAAGCATGAATGGAGATGGAGAGCCTTGGGAGAGTACTTGAGAAGGAGCTATGGAGCAAGCTCTCTCTATGAGCCTCTCAACCAAATGACCAAATAGTCCTCTCTAGCTCTCAAATGGGCCACCTTTTATACAAAAATTCTAGAACTCCCAAAAGTTCCCATATGGGATTATTGTCAAGCCCTCTCCCATATTCATCTACAACTTTGAACTCTTTTCAAGAGCCCTAAGTGTCTTTTTTGTTGCATCCTTGTATTGATCTTCATTCATCATGCAACACTCTATCTCAATCATCTCAATTTTAAAATAGGTTCGGCAATCTTCGGATATCATGCATGTCCAATTTATGAACCATCACTTGTTTCGGAAAGACCCTCTACACTTAAGAAGGTGGTGTATGACAAACATCATCGATTTCTCCCTCCTTCACATCCCAAGTATGTGCCACATGAAGTGTCACCACTTGTGAGATGAGAGGTAGAGATTGGTTTGAGGCATGGAGAAGCACTCCCAATCCACCACCAAATGGGATGTCTAGACACTCAATCTTCTTTCGACTTCCATATTGGTGTGACATGAAGATCAATCATCTCTTAGATCCCATGCATATCTTCAAGAATGTGGCAACAAATATTTGGGACCATTTAATTAGTAAAAGAGATACAAAGGATGCAAGGGATGACTTACAAAACATTGGACACCTTCAAAGTGCATCGACAATTGAAAGTAAGAGTGGTAAAATAGTCCTACCAAAGGAACCATGGGTATTAACCAAGAGGAAGCACAATAATGTGAAAAATGTGATCGCCTCTTTTTGTACACCAATAGGAGTAATGCATTCATTGAAGGATGCCTTCACAAAGACCAAAAAGAAATGAGAGGAGCAATTAGATGGCCTCTGGCACAAGATACTACAAGTATATAAATATTCGCTTATTCATTTTGTGATTATGGTATATAGTCTGTAAGCTCATATACTGACTTCCATTTTTTTCTATGCATAGTGTATTCTTCCAATTTCTATAGTTGGTTATGGAGACAAGAAGATGAGAGAGGCTATCTCCTCATATTGGTCAAGGTTAGGTATAAGTCGCAACACTCCATCATTACCCTGACGATATAATCTCCCTGAGATTAACTTGAATGGTCGCCATAGGTCCACATTGACCCGCTAGTTGTATCTGCCCACTTGTCAAAATTTCTAAGATGGATTCAGACCATCTAGGAGCTGTCTCTACAAGGAAAAGTGTTGAATCTAACATATCATCATCCACACCCACAGGAGCTTCGCCTGAGGTGATTCGAGACAAATGATCTGCCCTAAGATGAGCTGTTCCTTTTCGAACTGCCACTTCAAAAACAAACTCAAGAAGGATGATAAACCACCTCACAATCCTTCCAGTTGCACAAGGCTTATTGACCAAATATAGCAATGCTTGATGGTCCACAAAAAATATGAATTTGTTTGCCAAAGGCAATGGCGAAACTTTTTCACTGCATATATCATGGACAAACCTTCTCTTTCTGTTGTGGTATAATTCTTCTCAGCATTGTTCAACTATCGACTAGCATATGAGATTGGGAAATCCTTATTATGTTCTCCCGATTGAGCCAAAATACATCCAATTGCAAAGTTTGAAGCATCAATATGGACATGAAAGATTTGGTTCCAATCTGGTGCCCGTAATATGGGTGCAGTCACTAATGCTTGCTTCAACTTTTCAAAGGATTCCTCACACTCATCAGTCCAATTAAACTTTACAAGAAGAGCATATAATGGTCTGGCTAGGACAGCGTACATGTAGATGAATCTACGATAATAGCCACAATGTCCATGAATGTTTATACCCCTTTAGGGTTGATAGGTCGAGGTAATGAGACAATGACATCAATTTTATCCATATCTGTTGAAATCCCATTGCGAGAAACAATATGGCCCAAGATTTTCCCTTGTCTTACCATGAATTTGCACTTGTCAGGATTCAAGCATATACGATAAAGTTGACACTTTTGAAACACAAGTCTGAGGTGTTCTATATGATCATCACGCTCTTGTGAGTGAACACATAAATCATCCATGAAGATCTCAAGAAATTGCCTAAGGTACTCCTTGAATACATGACTCATTAACCACTGAAAGGTTGCTAGTGTATTTGTTAGACCAAATGGCATAACACAATAGGCAAAGATGCCATCTTCAGTAGCAAAGGCTGTCTTGTGTTGATCCTTTGGATCAATTGACACTTGATTGTAACCGGAGAATCCATCCAAGAAACTATATGCCTTTTTCCCTGCAACTCGTTCTAGAACATGATCCGTGATTGGAAGTGGGTAATGATCACGTATAGTAGCTACATTTACCTTCTTGAGATTTACACATACTCGAAGTTTTCCATTTTTCTTAGGCACCACTACAATAGGAGAGACCCATTCAGTGTGTTCAATCTCATAGATAAATTCTGCCTCTTAGAGCTTGTCTATTTCTTCCTTTATCTTTCATGCAAAATTCTCATTGTAAGTATAAGGACGTTGCTTGGAAGGCTTTGCATCCTCTCGCAATGGAATTGTATGCTGACATATGCTTGGATCAACTCCTTTGAGGTCTTTATAACTCCAAGCAAAAACATCGCGATACTCCTTTATTATTTGAATTAATAACTTCTCCTCATCTAAGGACAAGTCTGTGGCAATCCACACATAGCGAGGCTCTTCTCCTGGCTTAGCAATATCAATCTTTTTTGCATCTTTTGGACCATCATATGAAACCCCTGGCACGCTTGGTTTTTGTCGCATGGGCTGTTGAAGAACAATCTTCCGATCTTGAAGAGTGTACTGTGTGAAGTTGGGGGGAACATTGAGACCTTGTTCTTGTCCACTTGAGTCTTCACTCATTGAAGACCATGCGGTTTTGAGCTCTCCTTTGCCATCTTGCATCAGATTTTTTTGTTCAACCGTTATCTTTGCACTTCCGACATTTTCTTTTGAATCGATTTTAGACTTGAGTTTTGGTTTTTGTCTCTTCGTTTTTTTACGATTTTTGCTAACAATTTTTAGCTTTTCTCCTGCTTGGAATCCATCTGATTGTTTTACTTAGTCTTTGATACTATCTTGTGCTTGGACATAGTATAGATATCCGTTCTTTCCTAAGAAGTGAGGTGGTGGTCGAGAGAGTTCATTCTTAGACTCCTCCTTTTCTTTTTGTAGTCTCTCACGTCGTTCCCTCTCATCTTGTTTATGGATTCTCTTATGGCTCTTACAGCATTTACGTTTGGGTCGGCTTCGAGGGATCTCTACTTGAACCTCCCTTCCCCTCAAGAGTAGGCGTGCCTTTCCTAACTCTTCCTCAGGGATTATCACATCATTATCAAAATCAAGAGTCCCATCCATCTTCCTTATCAGCATCATTAGCAGATTCGAGTGTTAAATCCTCCACTGAGACTTCCTCTACATGCAGTGCTGTTGTGGATGCATTCCTATAGTATAAATCATCTAGAAGGTCACGTGGTTGTACCATTCGTATAGGAATAATGTCATATCCATCTGAGTCACAAAATTGAATTGGCTTAGGTAAAGCACATGTCGATAATGTTGCAAGGGCATGACTCCATTCTAGTGGATCAATTAAATGCTCAGGGAAGGGTTGTGGAATGTATGCCTCATCTGATACACTTCGATTACCCTTAAGTCTCCCAGTGTTGAAATCCCTACATGAGGCTCCACACATCCACAGATCTTCTCGCCCGTCTGACAATATAACTCTTGAGCCCTCAGATGAAGCAGAATCAAACTCATCTATTGGAGACCTTGTTATATCACGATATGAGTGATTCCTTAGGTTTACCCTTGTGATGACAGAATCATGTCGGAGGTACAAATAATTGTATCCCCAATCTTGAATCATTTGAAATTGTCGCATGAATGGTCTACCCAATATCACTTCATAGTTTGGATGTTTTCCAAAATCCACTACTGCAAAGGTGTGCTCATATTCAATCCCACATGTGGTGACCAATATGTTCTCAAGCAGCCGGAGGGGATGTTCTAAGATTCCATCTGCTAGCTGCAAGCACATCCTGGTACTCCTAATAGCTGGTTTGCTCCACTTTTCCCAAATGGACCTTGTCACAATGCCCACTCCTGCACCACTATCAAGTATTGCAGTTGAAGCTACTTTTCGCACTTCTAATGGGAGGGTAGCATTTCCTTGATCGTCCTCACAAAATTTTCCTACTTTGTTGATAGGAACTGGCAAAACATGCTTTGTCTCAGGGTGTATAGTACACTCATGGTGACCCTTTTGTAGCAATACCTGCTCTGACAAACATGTGGCAATATCATTCCACAACTCAGGTCGAAGCTTTATCACATCAAGCAAAGGTAAGGTACAAGCCACTGGTGCTGACAAAATAGCTTGCACGATACCCATATCCATCTCCTTTGTCAACCTTTTATGCATGGAGGGTATCCTCCAAGTTTGAGAACAGTTCTCATATTCTCCCAAATATGATAGTAAGGTTTTCATTGTATGCTTACTTCTAGGAGAAACAATTGTTTGAACTTCCTCCTGGATGCTTGGGCATCTAGAATTGTTTTCTATGCCCCTGGTAAAATCCACCTCAGAGAATGGAGATGAACTAATTGTAACGTACCCATCTTCACTAATAAAGAAATGTCCATGTAATTATGAGTTTTTATGGTATAAATATCAATGATTTTATTATTTGAGTCATTTCTACTTAGAATCTTCAAATTCTGAGCCCAAATTTAGAATCTGCGCGTGATTTTATCCTAATATAGGATTTTACAGCATCCAAAACGGACACCGGATCAAAGCCTATACGCTAATTTCAATCATTTTAGTTAAAAACGGCGACCTTTAAACCTTAATAAATGCATGACCGCACGTCCGATTGACGAACGGTCTGAACCCCTGCGACCAGGAGAACCTCCCGGACAAAAAAAAATTTCGCCCCCCGGGGCGGTCCGGCACGCAAATCAAGGCGGCCGCCCCAAATTTGGGTACCCCGCCCCAAAATTTGGTCCGTACACACTTACTAGGGTGCCCGTACAATGGCCGCCCAAGAACCAAAGGACGACCGCCCCCACTGTATGGTCCACGCGTACCCTTAGAGGTGGACACCCAGACCAGATAAGGTACATGCGTGCCACTCCTTTCCCAGACAACCAACACCGTACCTTTCCTGTAGACCCATGCAGGCCACTAATCCATAGCCTTTGAAGGTACACCGTCCTTTCGTCCTTGCTTTGCGCAGCGCCCGTACCCTCACCCCTCAGCTATATAAACCCCCGGGGTGCTCCTCAGTCGGCACGCATTTTTGTGTAGCGTATGCCCTGTTGTGCCGCCGTCCGTACCGCCGTCCATCCCTGTGTAGCGTACTTGCTGCAAGTACAGCCGCCCTTGCAGCCACCCCTCTCACACCCCCCTCATTTGGCTCTTTTCAGATAAGCCAATTTTCCTCCATCCCCCTTGCTAGAGGCCAGTGTCCTTAACTCTTCTCCCCCCCGTGTGAATAGACTTACAGAGAGGCTTGCAGCAACCCCTCCCAGCCCTCTCCACGTTTTTGCCTTTGCCCTTAAGGACATCTCACAATCCCCCCCCCATTTGCATAGACTTTAGTGAGAGATTTTTGACTCAAGCGAGGGTTCGTGCGCCATATTCTTTTGCTCATACGGTGAGCAAACGAGCTCGGAATTCAGATCCGACTAAAGCGTTTCGATCGCAGCAGCGAGCTCTACAAGGCGACACCTAAGATGGCCTCATCTCGGAGACGACAAAATATTACCTCAAGAGGAGCACGTAACAACGAGATGGGGGAAGATGCGCCCAACGCGGCTCCAGTCCTCCCTTTTCAAGCCCCTCAAGGAAACAGTGGCCAGATTAGCTTGGTTGATTTTCAAAAGAAGAGATTTCTCCTTAAATTAGTATTAATGAATGGTATCTTTTCCTTTTAAAATGACGACATAAAAATTATATGAAGTAACGACTTATGTGATGTTGTATTCGATAAATTGCGTTGAAATTGTTTTCTTCATGAATTGTGAATGCTATATTTAGAAAATTGCATTGAAGTTGTTATCTTTAGAATTCAAGATTTTTTTTTACTTCAACGCTAACTCCGTTCCGTGCTTGTGTAGCCGGGCGGCGTCGTTAGCAAAGCCCGGGAATGGCCCAAGGTATCCCTCATACCTTTGGGAGAGTAAGGATCGCCAATTGAGGTGAGAGATTATGAGGCTGCCTAGTTCTGAGGGCCCAGGCTAGTGCGGTAAATAAGCCCACCCTAGTGTGCAGACATCCCTTTGAGGGGCGGGAGGATCGAGCGATGGAGCCTGAGAGGGCGACAGGCCGGCTTGAGTCCTCACCAGCGGGCGACGATGAGGTGTATGGTCCTGTAGGGTTTTGCCCAGCATGTAGAGGCTGGAAGGCCGAATTCTAGATCATCGGCAGAATAAGAATAAGAGAGCCGGTTTGGCTTGTATGGAAATGGATTCATGTATAAACTTTTTATATAATTACATCTTGTCTTTGGTATGATTGTATTGTGTAAGAAGGTTGTTTTAACAAACCTTGTGAAGAAGGGCCTTAATTAAGGAATATGTTTATTTATGTCAAACAGTGTGGTAGTATTAATTAGAAAACAAATTGATGCGTGAGTAGGGTGGAAAGTGGGAGGATGGAATGCCCTGACGGCACCATCCTACGGATGGGTGGACCCGATTAGTCGGGTAGCTTTCCAACAGATTAAGTGAAAGCCCTACGTTAGATAGTTAGGTTCTTAGGCAACTCTATTCTAGAAGACTAGGCCAGCGGCTGTGTCTTGCATAAGATGAGGAAAATGCGTTGTCTCTAGAAATCAAGTCTAGTAGTTGCCCAATTTTTGATCAATTGCCCTATGGGTGATTTGATGTTTAGAAAATCACGCTCCCCCTGCAGGATAGAGCTAGGTCATACCTATGAATCGTATCCTTGAATCTCTACAGGGTCAAGGTGTCGATGAATAGGAAATTTTTCCAAGATAAGACTTAGCGGACTATCTTAAGTGTTTCTCTTATTTTTAAAGGGAGGAACCTTACAATTGGTATCAGAGCGAGTTTGGCTCCTAGGAATTGCAGTTTAAGGACTGTTTTGTAATAAATGTTTTACCTAACGTAATGCTAATTAGTAACGACATCCTACTAAAACAAATAAGTTAAATTTATGTTTGAATGATTGTAGGAAGAGGAAGACGCCTACTCCAAATTTCTAGTTTTCCAATGCATCTTCGAGACTGCTAGTCACTCCTCGAATTTCGAGTTCCGCGACACCATGGTGCAGATATTAGAGAAGATATCCCTCCCTCATTTCTCTCGTATTCAAAGAGGATGGGGTAGAGATTTTTGGAGTCGTGGGCCGAGATACTTCATCATCCGAGCAGATCAGATTGGGAACCTCACCACCGACCTTAAGCGGATTCGTTGGATTGAGAAGCTGAAGATGATCCGCTTATTTTGGTTCGTCGGTACCCCGAGGGCCGACACCTTGGTGACTATAGATGGGGTTCGCATACCTCAGGATCGTTGGGTGTATGACAAAGTGATGCAGGTCTTACCTGCTGATAGACTAGCGGTGTTGGGATCTACCCCAATCCAGAGTTTACCACCCTTACCATCAGTTTTTAGAGTCTTAGAAACTACAGCGGAACCCCCATATTTCACATATGTGGACCGCTCTACCCTTATGTCATAGTCAAGCCTAGGAATTTCCCTTGATGTCAAATAAGACTAATTATATTAGTCTCAAATCTTTGTAATAAAACTTATCCTTGTAAATATTTGGAAATAAAATAATTTCAATGTTTTACTCTCCAAAAATTAAGCGTTGTGCAAATATGAATCTTGTAATCTTAAAAATTGTTTTTACAATGATGACCAGGACGACCACCCTCCACCTCCCAATGCGCTTTATACCGATACCCAGGAGAAGAAGCTCCTGCTCAAGCAAATGCAACCTCCCTCCTTTAAAGGAGAAGGTTCAAAGGTTGAGAAGGATGCTGAAGTCTGGATTGAGGCGATGGACGATTATTTCTCTGCTGCCGGTACTGGAGTAGCAAATCAATCTATGCTCGCACAGTTTCGCCTCATTGGAGATGCTAAACTCTGGTGGAAACAGTGGTGCCGTGACAAGGAAGTCACCGAACATTCTCAAACGTGGGAAGACATCAAGCAGGAAGTGAAGGAAAGATATCTTCCTCCATCCCATGAATCCATAAAGATGAATGAGTTTTTTAGTCTTAGACAGTGCAGCTTGAGGATTACTATTCCAAATTTATTACCCTTCGGAAGTATGCCCCAGCTGACTACTTTCCAGCAAGTGGCTCGTTTCTGCCAAGGGCTAAATGAACCCCTAGATTCCCGCCTTGAAGCAATGAGGCCAAGCACATTACAGGATGCTCTCATACGAGCAAAGCCCCTTGTGAAAGAAATGAAGGCTAACAAACCAAAGAATCAAAAGATATCTTACCCTGAGGCAAACCTTAGAGATCAACCCTACAAGAAACCTCAACAGAATTTCCCCTACTACAACAGAGGGCGACAAGGCAACTCTTTTGCCCCCCGCTCGTATGCTGCTTCTTCCAGAGAAGGCCCTCTGTGTTTTGAGTGCAATGAGCCGGGACACTTTAGAGCCAACTGTCCCAAGATGGCAACATCATTTCCCCAAAGTAACAGAGGAAATCAAGGCCGTGGAACCCCTACCCACCAAGGTGCAAGAGGAAGTGGCCGTGGCAGAGGCCGCGGAGGAATAGTTGCTAGAATTGCCTGTGTTATAAGTGAAGAACCGACCTTGGAAACGGCTGAAGAAGAGCGCGCCACCGTCCATGCGGCAGTAGAACACCAAGGTCCGAACAAACAATTTGGTGTAATCCAAACCCCCGCCACTCATCACGGTAAGCCATTTCAGCTTTTGATTGATTGTGGCAGTACCCATTCATTCCTTTCTCCTAGGTGCTTGCAAAAATTAAACTTGAGTCAAAAAACAGCTAGAAAAATGATTGTAGAGTTAGCCAGTGGGAAAGAAGTAGTATCTCGCCACTCTATAGGAAACCTTGATTTTGAGCTGGGTAATGAGCAAACTCATGGTCACTTTAGAGTCTTGCCACTAGGAATTTATGATGGAATCCTTGGGATGGATTGGTTAATTGCAAACAAAGCTAGCATTCATTGTAACCGGGGGAGTATCACGTTTGAAAATGAGCATGGCCAAGTAATATCTGTTCAGGGGATCACAGGAAAACCTAAGTCTAGGGTAGTCAAGGCAAAACATCTTCTCAAGGGAACATGTAAGGGTCAGCAAGTTTTCTTAGTCAAACTCAACAAAGTCATTGAACCTAGTATGGAGACAGAACCCTCTTGGCTCCAAGAATTCTCTGACATCTTCCCTGACGAGCTCACAGGGTTACCGCCTCCTCGAGAAGTCAACCATGAAATCGAGGTGATCCCTGGAGCTCAACCCGTCTCAAAAACTCCCTATAAAATGTCCCTTCCTGAAGCCATTGAACTTAAGGAGCAACTTTCCCAACTCATTGAACAAGGATTTGTACGCCCCAGTAGCTCTCCTTGGGGAGCACCTGTTCTTTTCCAAAAAAAGAAGGACGGGACTCTCCGCCTCTGCATAGATTATCGAGGGCTCAATCAAGTCACTGTCAAGAATAAGTATCCTATCCCTCGCATCGATGAACTTCTTGACAGGCTTCATGGGGCCAAAGTCTTCTCAAAAATAGATTTGAGGTCTGGTTACTATCAGATCAAAGTCAAGGAAGCATATATACCCAAAACAGCCTTCAATACCCGTTATGGCCACTATGAGTTTACTGTAATGTCATTCGGGTTAACCAATGCTCCTGCAACCTTCAACCGCCTAATGCAAGATATATTCCGTCCTTACCTGGATGAATTTGTGCTTGTTTTCTTTGATGACATCTTAATCTACTCCAAATCAATGGAAGAGCATGAGGAGCATGTGCGTAGAGTTCTGCAATTGCTGTGCAGACACAAACTCTATGCCAAGAAGAGCAAATGTACCTTCTTTACTCATCAAATTCAGTATCTTGGATTCATCGTCTCCAAAGATGGCATCTCAGTAGACCCTGCCAAGGTCAAGGATATTCTAGAATGGCCACCCCCTAAATCAGTTCCTGAAGTTCGTGGATTCTTGGGAATCATGGGTTGGTATAGGATTTTTATCAAAGATTATGCCTTGGTAGCTGCACCCTTGACAGATCTTCTTAAGAAGGATTGCAAAATAGTGTGGCTTCCAATCCATCAAAACAGCTTTGATCAGCTGAAAGTCATTATTACTTCTGTCCCAGTCTTAAAGCTTCCTGATTTCTCCAAGGAATTTGAAGTGGTTACCGATGCTTGTAGTCTAGCACTTGGTGGTGTCTTAGGCCAAGAAGGCAGACCCGTCGCTTATACTTCCCGCAAGCTGAAGCAATATGAAGCAAACTATGCCACCCATGATTTGGAGCTCTTAGCAGTTGTTCATTGCCTCAAATTATGGAGACATTATCTCTTGGGAGGCAAATTCCAGCTTGTAACTGACCACAAAAGTCTAAAGTGGATCTTCACCCAGCCTAACCTCAACATGCGGCAAAGGAGATGGATTGAAATTCTACAAGAATATGATTTCGACATCAAATTCCGCCCTGGGAAAGATAATGTGGTAGCTGATGCACTTAGCCGCAAATCTTTCTTGAATGCAATTTCAATGCCAAATAATCCCATACTGGTCAAGGTGGAAGAAGTCTCATCTCATGACCCAGATTATCATAGGATGATAAAGTTAGTAGAAGAAGGGGGACATTCAGAGAAAGAGAAAAATCTAATCAAGGGATACTCCACTCATGAAGGAAGCCTCTACTTCAATCACAGGCTATGTATCCCTAAGGATCCTGCTTTAAAGAAACTAATCCTCCATGAAGCTCATGATAGCCCTGCTGTGCAGGACACCCAGGTTATGCAAAAACTTTAAATGCTGTAAGAAGGAGCTTTCATTCGGCAGGCTTGAAAAATGATGTGCTTCGATACTTGAAGCAATGTCTCTCATGCCAAAGGATCAAAGCTGAAAGGGTCAAGATGCCTGGAAAACTTCAACCATTAGATATTCCCCAAATGAAGTGGGAGTGCATTAGTATGGATTTTGTCACGAGTCTCCCCACTATTCAAGGAGGATATGACTCCATTCTAGTAGTAGTGGACTTACTTACCAAAGTAGCTCACCTTATACCAGCAAAGAAGACCTTCAAAGCTTCTGATGTTGCTCGAATATTCATCAAGGAAGTCCTCAAACTTCATGGTCTCCCAAAAAGGATAGTAAGTGATCGGGATTCTGACTTCACCTCAAAATTCTGGCAGTCTTTATTTCAAGCTCTAGGAACTCAACTTTGCTTTAGCACAGCTTATCATCCAGAGACCGATGGCCAGACTGAGAGAGTCAATCAAGTAATTGAAGACATTCTCAGAGCATACTGTGGACGGGAACCCAGAAGGTGGATTCAATACCTTCCTCTGGTAGAATTTGCCTACAATGCATCTTATCATCAAAGCATAGGAATGTCACCATTCAAAGCACTCTATGGGCAAGAATGCTTGTCTCCTCTAAATTTCTCTGATCCGACCATAAGAGTTGAGGCATCCAGGAAAATGCTCGAAGAGATGGAGGAACAAACCAAGGCTATCCAAAAGGATATTAAAGCTGCCCAAGATCGACAAAAGCATTATGCTGACAACAAGAGGTCTGAAAGGATCTTCAAGGAAGGAGACAAAGTTCTTCTACGAGTGCGACCCAAATGAAGTTCTCTATCACTTGGGAAATATAAGAAGCTCAGCCCTAGGTATTGTGGTCCTTATACAGTTATCAAGTGTCTAGGTAAAAGTGCCTATAAACTCCAACTCCCAGCCCATATCAAAGTCCATAATGTATTTCATGTAAGTTTGTTAAAACCATATGTCCCCAGTCTCGATCATATTCTTGATGATGAACAAGTTGTAATCCCTACTCAAGGAGTCCTTGAATTACAGCCCAGTAGCATCATAGATTCTAGGGAAAGGCAACTCCGAAATAGAACTCTTGTAGAACATCTAGTTCAGTGGAAAGATTACCCTGAAGAGGATGCAACTTGGGAAGATGAAGCTACACTCTTAAAGAATTATCCCCAATTCATGACGAGATGAGTACATCTCGATTTCTTTAAGGGGGGAAGGATGTAACGTACCCATCTTCACTAATAAAGAAATGTCCATTTATTTATGAGTTTTTATGGTATAAATATCAATGATTTTATTATTTGAGTCATTTCTACTTAGAATCTCAAATTCTGAGCCCAAATTTGGAATCTGCGCGCGATTTTACCCTAATATAGGATTTTACAGCATCCAAAACGGACACCGGATCAAGCCTATACGCTAATTTCAATCATTTTAGTTAAAAAACGGCGACCTTTAAACCTTAATAAATGCATGACCGCACGTCCGATTGACGAACGGTCTGAACCCCTGCGACCAGGAGAACCTCCCGGACAAAAAAAAAAATTTCGCTCCCCGGGGCGGTCCGGCACACAAATCGAGGCGGGCGTCCCAAATTTAGGTACCCCGCCCCAAAATTTGGTCCGTACACACTTACTAGGGTGCCCGTACAATGGCCGCCCAAGAACCAAAAGACGGCCGCCCACTGTATGGTCCACGCGTACCCTTAGGTGGACACAGACCAGATAAGGTACATGCGTACCACTCCTTTCCCAGACAACCGACACCGTACCTTTCCCGTAGACCCATGCAGGCCACTGATCCATAGCCTTTGAAGGTACACCGTCCTTTCATCCTTGCTTTGCGCAGTGCCCGTACCCTCACCCCTCAGCTATATAAACCCCCGGGGTGCTCCTCAGTCGGCACGCATTTCTGTGTAGCGTATGCCCTGTTGTGCTGTCGTCCGTACCGCCGTCCGTCCCTGTGTAGCGTACTTGCTGCAAGTACAGCCGCCCTTGCAGCCACCCCTCTCACACCCCCCTCATTTGGCTCTTTTTAGATAAGCCAATTTTCCTCCATCCCCCTTGCTAGAGGCCAGTGTCCTTAACTCTTCCCCCCCCCCCGGTGTGAATAGACTTACAGAGAGGCTTGCAGCAACCCCTCCCAGCCCTCTCCATGTTTTTGCCTTTGCCCTTAAGGACATCTCACAATCCCCCCCCCATTTGCGTAGACTTTAGTAAGGGATTTTTGACTCAAGCGAGGGTTCGTGCGCCATATTCTTTTGCTCATACGGTGAGCAAACAAGCTCGGAATTCAGATCCGACTCAAGCGTTTCGATCGCAGCAGCGAGCTCTACAAGGCGACGCCTAAGATGGCCTCATCTCGAAGACGACAAAATATTGCCTCAAGAGGAGCACGTAACAACGAGATGGGGGAAGATGCGCCCAACGCGGCTCCAGTCCTCCCTTTTCAAGCCCCTCAAGGAAATGGTGGCCAGGTTAGCTTGGTTGATTTTCAAAAGAAGAGATTTCTCCTTAGATTAGTATTAATGAATGGTATCTTTTCCTTTTAAAATGACGACATAAAAATTATATGAAGTAACGACTTATGTGATGTTGTATTCGATAAATTGCGTTGAAATTGTTTTCTTCATGAATTGTGAATGCTATATTTAGAAAATTGCATTGAAGTTGTTATCTTTAGAATTCAAGATTTTTTTTTACTTCAACACTAACTCCGTTCTGTGCTTGTGTAGCCGGGCGGCGTTGTCGTGCTGTGGCACGTCCATGTAGTGAAAGAAGCTCACAGATCATCCCATATGAACTCAGATGCATGGGCAGAAAAAGGTAAAAAGGGTTAAGGCTGCCTTTGCTTTGGTGTGAAAGGAACATGGTGGCCTTTTTCTTCAAAATAAATAAAATAAAATAAAAAAAAGGATAAATCTGGCCAGCCACGTGGACCTTCAGGCAGCTGCCAGCGCGTCTTCTGGACGATGCGAGAGAGTGCATGGAATTGGCGCAGCTGACGTAGAAGCGGGGAGCGCAAGTGGTAGTGGGGTCTTTTTGAAAAAGCGCAGCCAAGGAGGGAGAGGGCAGCTAGGCGGAGAGCCGCGTTGGTTGCAGCAGAGAGGGGCTCTGAAGGCAACTGGGGTGGGCGTAGAGAACCAGGTGAAAGGGAGGCTCGCCTACTCGAAGTGGAAGCCCCGCCCCGGCAAGCAGGTGTAGCTCTCAGAGAATGAGATCCGGCAGCTCTGCTCTACCTCCAAGACCATCTTCATGCAGCAGCCCAACCTGCTGGAGCTCGAAGCCCCGATCAAGATTTGAGGTGACGTTCATGGACAATACTCTGATCTGTTGAGGCTTTTTGAATATGGTGATTTTCCGCCACAGGCCAATTATCTATTTTTAGAAGATTATGTTGATCGAGGCAAGCAAAGCCTTGAAACAATATGCCTCCTCCTTGCTTATAAAATCAAGTACCCAGAGAACTTCTTCCTGCTGAGGGGTAACCATGAATGTGCTTCAATCAACCGAATCTATGGTTTCTATGATGAATACAAGAGGCGATTCAATGTAAGGCCGCGGAAGGCATTCACTGAATGTTTTAACTGCCTACCCGTGGCAGCTCTCATTGATGAGAAGATACTGTGCATGCATGGTGGGCTTTCTCCTGATTTGAGTAGTTTGGATTAAATAAAGAGTATTCCACGTCCCACAGATGTTCCGGATCAGGGATTGTTGTGCGATTTACTATGGTCTGACCCAGACAAAGACATCTCAGGTTGGGGTGAGAATAACAGAGGGGTTTCTTACACTTTTGGGACTGATAGAGTAAATGAGTTCCTGCAGAAGCATGACCTGGATCTCATTTACCGGGCACATCAGGTTGTAGAGGAAGGCTATGAGTTCTTTGCAGAGAGGCATCTGGTGACCATCTCTTCTGCACCAAATTATTGCAGCGAGTTTGACAATGCTGGGGCCATGATGAGCGTGGATGAATCCCTTATGTGCATTCCGTTACTAGCAGCAGCTTTCCACTTAAATCTGCAGGTGGAGTAGTCCAGGGAGCTGGAAGTAATCATGGACAAATTTTGTGGGCCTGTTGGCTATGGTTTAAGGTGTTTATGGGATTAAGAGCTCTCTTTGCTCATGGTTTTTATTGTGATGATGTTTATATAAATGTGGTGCCCCTTGAAGTTCAACCACTACTCTCACAGCCAGACACCCAGTGTGTTCCCGGCTAAACCGCACACGTCACGACAGCTATGGTGAACCCGACGTGAAATTGCTGGGGTGAGAGTGTGGTGAAATCCCCGTGAACTATGTATGTGATGATTTCAGCATATGTATGAGGCAGAAAACCTTGATGGCCTATGATCTAGAGGGTATTCCTTAAGGGTAGAGGCAGCAGAGCCAGTATGAATTGTTGGTACCATTTGACCCAGGTGGATTAGGGAAGAAGAAGGATTACAAGGGCTTATGACACTTGTTCACCTCAAGAGAAGGGGGTAACAAGGAGCTTGTATAGACTTGTAGTTCTCTCTTAGGATTGTAGAATGGGCAACAAGGGCTTGTGACACTCATCCTTCTCGACAGCTGAGGAAGGAGAGGAGCTTGCAATGACTTGATCCATTCCTGCCACTTCAAGGGCCTATGACATTCATCTATTCCAATAACCAAGGATAGAGAGGAGCTTGTAGTGACTTGAAGCTAACCCTTTGTCTCAAGGGCTTACGACACTCGACCTTTTTGATAGCTGAGGAAGGTGAGGAGCTTGTATTGACTTGAGGTCTTCCCTACAAGTTGCAAAACAGTTAGAATGCTCAAGAACTTATGAATGCCGGAAAGGTGGACACTTCTTTGTACTCTAATTGTCGGAATATCTGAAAGAAACTCTTTGAAAAACAGGGCTAGATGTATGCAATGATAATCTGAATGAATGGATCGACATAGAGAAAGCCCAAAACATCAGAAGGATAAAAGGAATGCCAATGCAGAATGCTGTAGAATTGAGTGTATGAACATGGAGATTAAAGCTCTACTCGTTGTTCAGGCCATATATGATGGCATTATATGTACACATGGAATGCTCATTTGTAATACATGAATAAACTATGTGCCAGTTAATGGCTGCAACCAGTTAGAGTCTTTGAAAAGAAGCTCATGGTGATTTGAAGCAGTATAGGGCATCGGTGGAAGGGGAAGGCAGGCTAGGCTTCATATGTGATGCAGGATGGCAAAGCATGATAACCCACTTCAATTTGTTGAAGGATTGAAAGAGCTTTGTAATCAGGGTAGCCTTCATGAAGCCATACGGACTGTGGACAACCTGACAGTGGACGGGTACAGCTCTCATGTTTCTACCACTATGTTTTACTATCTCTTACAAGGGTGCATTGACAAAAGGGACCTGGATGTGGCAGAACAGTAGCTCTAGAAACTGGTTAAAAGGTCCATGCTCAAAGTTGCGTAACTAATGGGCTTGAAGCTTCTGATACAATGTTGAGAACTGCACTTATTGACATGTATGCCAAATGTGGTAACCTTGCAGAAGCACAGGATGTGTTTCACAAGTTGCCAGCTCAAAATGTAATTACATGGACCGCTCTACTTGCAGGATATATTGAATATGGGTTTGCTAAGGAAGCCCTGAGCTGTTTAGGACAGATGCAACTTGAGGGCATCTCTCCGGATGATGTGGTGTTTGTTTCCTGGACTGCACTTATTTCTGGATATGCTGAGCATGGGCTAGAAAAGGAAGCACTCAACTTTTTCCAGCAAATGCAACTGGAGGGTATCTCTCCAGATGTTGTTATGTGGAATGCTGCAATTTTGTCCTGTTCTGAGCAAGGAGAAGAGGAGATAGCTGTAATACTCTATTCACGAATGCAAGAGCAAGGTCTCTTACCAAACACTGTTATCTTTGGAAGCATCCTGCAAGCATGTGGTGACATGGCAGCCCTTGAAATTGGTGTTTAATGCAATGCCCATAAGGGACTTGGTGACATGGGATGCATTGATTAGAGGATATGCCCGCCAAGCAGAGGTGGAGATTGTTTTTGATATGCTTCAGAAAATGAGCATCGAAGGCATAGAAGCAAAAAGGGGTATATTCCTTAGTCTTATAACGGCATGCAGCCATGCAGGTCTTAAGGACAAGAGCCAGAAGTGTTTTGAGGATATGATCAACAATCATCACATTTATGCAACTATTCAGCACTATACTTGCATAGTTGATCTTCTCTGTCGCGCAGGCTAACTTGATGAGGCTGTTGTAATGCTAGAGAAGGTGCCTTTTCAACTTGATCTTGCGGTATGGAACACCTTGTTATCTTCTTGTCAAAAGTGGGGTAATTTAGAGCTTGGTACACAAGCATTTGGTCGTGCGGTGAGCATGAATGAAACACATGCTACAACATTTATCTTATTGTCAAACATCTATGCTGATGTGTACATGTTTGAGAATACACAGATGGTAAAGACTGTGGGAGTTATCTATGCTGAGCGTGGGGAAAGTGAAATGGCTTTTTCACTGTATGCGCAAATGCAAGAGCAAGGTTTCTTACCAAATACTGTGACCTTAGTAAGCATTCTGAAAGCATGCTCCTCTCCAGCAGCTCTAGAAGATGGCAAAAGGATCCATGCTAGAATGGTTGATAGTGGGTTTGAGCATGATGTAGAATTACAGACTTCCCTTATCAGTATGTATGGCAAGTGTGAGAGTATCAAGGCCGCAGTGAAGGTCTTTGACAAGAAGCATGTACAAAATGTGGGCTTATGGAACACCATGTTGGCTGCTTATATCCAGCATGGGGATGCAAAAGAGGCCATGCAACTTTATCGACGCATGCAAAAGAAGGATCTTGAACCAGACAAGGTGACATTTAGTACCATTCTTAGTGCATGCTCTGTTCTGGCAGATCTACCCGAGGGCAAGGAGATCCATGCAAGCATCAGAAATACAGGATTGCAGTCAGATGTCATTATAGGGATTGCCCTTATTAATATGTATACGAAATGTGGGGGTCTGGAGAGTGCAGCCAGGGTGTTCAAAACTTGGCATATCAAAGATAAGAGATATGGACTACCCTGAGCGTAAGGCACCAGCCTCTGAGACAACAGGGAAGGTTAATGTCAATGGGGGTTCAACCTCATTATCACTAGAAGGTTTGAACGAGGATGATGTTGGCTTAACCATGCAAGATGGGCAATACTACGATGCAATGCTATCTTTTGCAGATATTCTCAACACGCATGGGGAATCTAGAAACACAGTTGTGGACTGCTCTGAGAACAATCAAACTGTATCTTATGAAAGTAAAAGCTATGAGAATTTCAACTAGGGGGATGCCAAACCAACACTTGTGCAAGTTGCATTAGCTGGCAAAGAGAATGGAGACGGAGTTTTAACAACCCTTGAAAATAGGCTTCTTATGAGCAGGATGATCAATACAGGAAATTCAACCAGTCAGGAAAGCCTTGATGAGAATGTGGTTCAGAGGATGAAAAAGCTGAAGATAACGTGCCAAAATTTGATAAAGATGAAGGCAAATCAGTATAAATTTGAATGAAGATTAGCCTATATAGCAACTTGGTGGCACATACCGGAGGATGTGCAGGTTTAGAGGGGGTCGATGTCGTGCTGTGGCATGTCCATGTAGTGAAAGAAGCTCACAGATCATCCCATATGAACTCAGATGCATGGGCAGAAAAAGGTAAAAAGGGTTAAGGCTGCCTTTGCTTTGGTGTGAAAGGAACATGGTGGCCTTTTTCTTCAAAATAAATAAAATAAAATAAAAAAAAGGATAAATCTGGCCAGCCACGTGGACCTTCAGGCAGCTGCCAGCGCGTCTTCTGGACGATGCGAGAGAGTGCATGGAATTGGCGCAGCTGACGTAGAAGCGGGGAGCGCAAGTGGTAGTGGGGTCTTTTTGAAAAAGCGCAGCCAAGGAGGGAGAGGGCAGCTAGGCGGAGAGCCGCGTTGGTTGCAGCAGAGAGGGGCTCTGAAGGCAACTGGGGTGGGCGTAGAGAACCAGGTGAAAGGGAGGCTCGCCTACTCGAAGTGGAAGCCCCGCCCCGGCAAGCAGGTGCAGCTCTCAGAGAATGAGATCCGGCAGCTCTGCTCTACCTCCAAGACCATCTTCATGCAGCAGCCCAACCTGCTGGAGCTCGAAGCCCCGATCAAGATTTGAGGTGACGTTCATGGATAATACTTTGATCTGTTGAGGCTTTTTGAATATGGTGATTTTTCGCCACAGGCCAATTATCTATTTTTAGAAGATTATGTTGATCGAGGCAAGCAAAGCCTTGAAACAATATGCCTCCTCCTTGCTTATAAAATCAAGTACCCAGAGAACTTCTTCCTGCTGAGGGGTAACCATGAATGTGCTTCAATCAACCGAATCTATGGTTTCTATGATGAATACAAGAGGCGATTCAATGTAAGGCCGCGGAAGGCATTCACTGAATGTTTTAACTGCCTACCCGTGGCAGCTCTCATTGATGAGAAGATACTGTGCATGCATGGTGGGCTTTCTCCTGATTTGAGTAGTTTGGATTAAATAAAGAGTATTCCACGTCCCACAGATGTTCCGGATCAGGGATTGTTGTGCGATTTACTATGGTCTGACCCAGACAAAGACATCTCAGGTTGGGGTGAGAATAACAGAGGGGTTTCTTACACTTTTGGGACTGATAGAGTAAATGAGTTCCTGCAGAAGCATGACCTGGATCTCATTTACCGGGCACATCAGGTTGTAGAGGAAGGCTATGAGTTCTTTGCAGAGAGGCATCTGGTGACCATCTCTTCTGCACCAAATTATTGCAGCGAGTTTGACAATGCTGGGGCCATGATGAGCGTGGATGAATCCCTTATGTGCATTCCGTTACTAGCAGCAGCTTTCCACTTAAATCTGCAGGTGGAGTAGTCCAGGGAGCTGGAAGTAATCATGGACAAATTTTGTGGGCCTGTTGGCTATGGTTTAAGGTGTTTATGGGATTAAGAGCTCTCTTTGCTCATGGTTTTTATTGTGATGATGTTTATATAAATGTGGTGCCCCTTGAAGTTCAACCACTACTCTCACAGCCAGACACCCAGTGTGTTCCCGGCTAAACCGCACACGTCACGACAGCGTCGTTAGCAAAGCTCGGGAATGGCCCAAGGTATCCCTCATACCTTTGGGAGAGTAAGGATCACCGATTGAGGTGAGAGATTATGAGGCTGCCTTGTTCTGAGGGCCCAGGCTAGTGCGGTAAATAAGCCCACCCTAGTGTGCAGACATCCCTCTGAGGGGCGGGAGGATCGAGCGATGGAGCCTGAGAGGGCGACAGGCTGGCTTGAGTCCTCGCCAGCGGCCGACGATGAGGTGTATAGTTCCGTAGGGTTTTGCCCAGCATGTAGAGGCTGGAAGGCCGAATTCTAGATCATCGGCAAAATAAGAATAAGAGAGCCGGTTTGGCTTGTATGGAAATGGATTCATGTATAAACTTTTTATATAATTACAGCTTGTCTTTGGTATGATTGTATTGTGTAAGAAGGTTGTTTTAACGAACCTTGTGAAGAAGGGCCTTAATTAAGGAATATGTTTATTTATGTCAAACAGTGTGGTAGTATTAATTAGAAAACAAATTGATGCGTGAGTAGGGTGGAAAGTGGGAGGATGGAATGCGGCACCATCCTACGCGGGTGGACCCGATTAGTCGGGTAGCTTTCCAACAGATTAAGTGAAAGCCCTACGTTAGATAGTTAGGTTCTTGGGCAACTCTATTCTAGAAGACTAGGCCAGCGGCTGTGCCTTGCATAAGATGAGGAAAAAAGCGTTGTCTCTAGAAATCAAGTCTAGTAGTTACCCAATTTTTGATCAATTTCCCTATGGGTGATTTGATGTTTAGAAAATCACGCTCCCCCTGCAGGATAGAGCTAGGTCATACCTATGAATCGTATCCTTGAATCTCTACAGGGTCAAGGTGTCGATGAATAGGAAATTTTTCCAAGATAAGACTTAGCGGACTATCTTTAGTGTTTCTCCCATTTTTAAAGGGAGGAACCTTACACTAATAGAGGACATGTTCTCATTAACTTTCTCATGAACTGCTGCCCACATCTCATTTGCCATGTCCTCGTTAGCATCAATAACTTCATCATTGCATGGGAAGGCAAGGCTAGGTTGTGGCAGAATTCCTTCTTTCAATGGGGTGTCAATTGGTGCAGACCTCTCGCTATGCGCTTATGAGATGAGCTCACTTCTCATTTCCCGACTTGATGACACTTCTGGTATGGCTTCTAATGTTGGCTTAAGAGAGGTTGGGCCCCGAGGAATAGGTGGTAGTGGTCCCTCAAGTATTGACTGAGCTTCCCTAATGAGTTGCTGATGTACAGCTAGATTGATCTTCTCCTCACGAGGGTTTGGGTATTCTTGAAGCTTCTTGGGTAGCTCAGATAAAGGAGCAATACGACTTCTATGAGCATCAATGATGGCATCTAGAGTCTCATTCACCTTATCCACAAAAACAGAACCCCCAGAACTATCCTCGGTCGTACTAGCCTCATCTTGTTTAGCACTAGGCCCAGGTTGAGGTTGATGCTCCTCATGCACTTCTTGGGATGTAAAAGTTTGATCCCTCATGTTTTGTTTAGAGGCTTCTTGAGAACTAGTGGATGCACTTTTAGTTCGCTTGTTGCGGTTCTTTTTCCTCCTAGTGGTCTTTTTTCTATCGGACTGTAGGGTCTTGTCCACTAGATTTGCCTTCGCATCCCTAGTTCGAGGTGTCTCATCAGTTTGCATTTCGGCATTTCGTGTCTGTGATCTGGTCATGACTCTAAGTGGCATGACATCCTCATTCTCAGATGAAGGTGGTGATGGAATTGCCCCTACAAGGTTGAGTGAGACCTTTGGTTGAGAGGTGCCTTCCTCATGTGGTTTCAGCAAACAATCCTTTGGGAAGTGTTCTACACAACAACCTAGACAATATCTTTCAATTGGTGGAAACTGTTATACTGTTGTATTGGATCGAGCTGTTTGCCTTGAGTGATGTGGACAATCACGAGCCCAATGAGGTTCTCTGCACTCATAACAGGGGCCCATTGGTTTGGCTTCTACTTTCCTTTGCTGCCATTGACCTGAGGAGCCTGGAGTCCTAGGTTGGTAGCCGCCTAGCATCATCAAAGAATTTTGTTCCCCTGGTTGAGTGTCCAGTGCTTGGCTTGGGTATGCGGGACTTTCAAAGAGATTTTCCTTGGATGAATATGATGCATATTCCTCCTCCACATAGCCTGGGTTTACCAAGTCTCTACACATATTTGAATTGTCGTAGTCCACAACCCTCACAGGAGCAGTCCCAGGAGCAGGAGGTTGAGCACCAAGAACAGGTCGTGCTTGCTCTTGTGCCATCGGTGGCTTACGTTCAAAATTAGTATACTGTGGATACATTTGTGGAGCCACTCCACCCCTTGGCTGCTCACGTTCCTGTCTCATTCTTGCAATGCGAGTACATTCCTGTGTGGTATGGGTAAAGTTCCAAGCACAGGCTTGGCACCACTTTTTTGTGGGTTGGTTTGTGACTAGAGGAGAAAAGGTATTACATTCTTCAGTTTTATGGTTACCGCCACATGCTCCACAAAGATGAGGACCTATAGGTAGTACACTCCTCATTCGCTACTGCCGTTGTTGTTGCTGCATGGGTGGGCGATAGGTTTGTCCCAATCTCCTTAGTACTAGGTTAGCTATCTGGTCTGGATTTACTAGCGCGCTAGACCCTGAACTTTGGTCATCACCCCACTGATCTCTAGATTTCACCTCAGGGCCAGTACCATCTTGGAATTTGAAGTTATCGGTGAAATCCATAGCATCATGGCAACATTCATTGAAATTTGTATGCTTCTTTGCATAGAGATGTGTATGCAGTGTTGAATTTTTGAGTCCTTTTAAGAAGAGAGAAATTAATCGACTTTGTGCGGGCTTCTCATCTTCTAGACAATGATTAATGTACTGCTTCATTCTATTTACACAGTCTCTAACACTCTCAGTCGCGCCTTGCTTGAAAGAGTAAATGTTTGCTACTGTGTTATATTGAATCCCCATCAAGGAAAAAGCAGCAATGAATCTCTCTTCCAAAACTCGTAAAGAAGATTTGTCTGAAGCTTCTAGTGCCTGAAAGCAAGCAAGGGCCTTTCCCTCAAGAGTGAGCCCAAATCCTTCAATTTGAGTATGCTTGTCAACCACTTGCTCAGCTCGAACTGCTTGCCTAAATGCTGCTACATGGTCGTATGGATCTCCCGACCCTTCGTACTTCTTTACCAGTTTCTGAAGAGTTGATGGCCTTACTTGTCTTGAATACTCATCATAGGGCCTACGGCCTCTCACTCTCAGTGGGAATTGTTCCTCTCTTTGGTAAGATGGTCCACATGCATCCCAAATTGGTGTGGGTCCCCTATTACCAGCCTCACCAAACCCCTCCACCAAAGATCTTATCACCCGCATTTCAGGAGGTGCATTTATGGGAGGCCGAGTTGGCTCCCCTACCCTCCGATTGTTATAGTGAGAAAAATGTTGTTGTGGTGTGACCTGTGGTCGCACTTTTGGTGTAGGACAATATCTTGGTGCTAGAGTTGGGCTACTAGCAGTTGTCCACTTTGATGTTGAGGGTCCCTCTCTAGTGAACTCTCGTAGGGGAGGAGCAACAGTTTCTCCAAGAAAGGCTGTCTCTCCTGGTTTGGCTGTATTTGTTGAGAACACTTCCATGAATAATGGTTGTCCTTTCCACGTGAGCTCCCGAATCTCCTTCCAATCTAAGGTTCGGTATTCATTGGCCCATTTATCAACGATTCGGTTCGTGTGTCCTGCAAGCTTCTCAACTACCACCACCAGTGCTAGAGGAAGATCGGGCTCTGGCAATCTAGTTGTGGCATAATATCCCTCTAACGAGTCCTTATAGACCTCTTGAAGGGGGTCATTCTGTAAGACCTTTGTCACTGGAATTTGTCGTACAAACTCCCATTGGTTCTCAGCCCCCTGATCCATTTTGCTCTTGCCTTTCCTATCCCTTTCCAAATTTAGATCTACAAGAAGTAAATCATCTATGGATGGCTTTGAGGACTGGGCATTGGATGGTCCTGGCATGTTCGGCTCAATGAGCCAGTCATCTCTAGACTCCCTTGCTTTGGAAAGCTTCGATAAGTCTAAGAACTCGGTTTTAGAGAGCTCCCCTAATTTGTCTACATTCTCAGGATGGTAGGTGACTTCGTAGCGAACACCATCTCCACCCATGTACATGTTACCCTGGTCATTGACTAGAGGTGCTCTATCAAGTTCTGAGAAAATGTCTGCGATCTTAACAAGATACCGTTGTTGTGGATCCCTAAAGATCTCTACTCCTTGAGCATTCGTGTAGACATATTGGAGTTCCACATTGAGTGTTAACCCCATAGTGTCGGCTTCAAATGGATTCAAAGATCTTGTGGGTGTTCTATTTGGGGCTAAGGGATGACTATTTGACGGCCCTAGATTGTCCATGGACAATGAGCTAGTTGTTCTGGAGGAAAGGGTATCAGATTGGGATTCGGAAAAGGTTTCAGCAATATCTGCCAAATTTCCTACCGATTGGGTCCCACATTCCTGCGTAGGTACTCTAGAAGGTGCCCTAGGCCCTATGGCAAAATCTATAAGACGTCCCGACCGCAAGTGCATAAGGTCAAAATTTTTTTGGTTTTTTATGTGTTTTTTTTCTTCTTTTGTTTTGTTTTTGTTTTTGTTTTTTTAATATATATATATATATATATATATATATATATATATATATATATATATATATGTGTGTGTGTATATATATATATATATTTTACCCTACCTAACCACTAAATGCAACTAAAATGAATATGTGTATAAATACCTATCCTATTTTTTGATTTTTTTTAATGATTTTTTTTCACTCTTCTTTTTTTTTCTTTTTTCCTAATTACACAAAAATATGAATTACGCTAAAAAAAATACTAATTATGCACCAAATTACCAAAAAATTTTTAAAAATGCAAGTACTCTAATTATGCAAAAAATTACAGAAATTTAAGAAATAAAAAGTTGCAGAATATGCAAAAAAATTGGATTCCTAAAAAATACATAATTTACAGAGTTTTTTTCTATTTCTATTTCTGTTATTTTCTTTTCTTCTCTCTCTTTTTTTTAAATTTTTATTTTTCTTTTTTTTTTAATTATTATTTTTTTTCTTACTAATTACACAAAAATACTAACTATGCACAAAATTACACAAATTCCAAAAAAAATGCAAGTTACTCTAATTATGCAAAATTTTATAGAAATTTAAAAAATGAAAAATGCAAAATATACAAAGAATATGGATTCCTTAAAAAAACATAAATTTTTTTTATTTTTTTTCTTTCTTTTCTCTTTTTTTTTAAAAAATTATTATTTTATGGTTTTTTTTATTTTTATTATTTTTATTTTTTAATTAACAAAGAAATTAACAAAAAATAAAAAAATAAAAATATCACTAACCTTATCACCTCCGCGCCGTTCCGGATTCCTCGCCGGCGCACCCACGTTTGCTACAACCTGTTCTCCTTGCCTTCTTCAATGCGCCCACTTTGCAGCTGCCTTTTTTTTCGCTCTCTCAGGCGCCCTCCAAGCTGCCCTTTTGCTGCCGACCGCCTACACACCTCCCACAGCCCGCCTTCACAACTCCACATAGCCTCTCCTCCTTGCCAGCCGACCAACAGCTTCCGCTTCCTTCGCAGCCACTGCTTCCTTCTGCAGCCGGCCACTGCAACGCCTTCAGCCTCATCTACATCCACCACTACTGCAGCCCGCCTACACTGCCTGCAGCAGCCGGTCCTTTTTTATTATTATTATTTTAACGTTTTTTCGCTTCGTCGCCTTCGTCCGCTTCACGGCCCTTCAGCGAATCAGCCGCCTTTGCTTGCTTCTGCCAGCCATCGCCTCTCCACGCTTCGACGCAGCCTCCACGCCACCTCCTCTTGCTACAGCCTCCGCCAGCAGCTTACCTCACTTCCACGCAGCCTCCACTACCATCACTTCGACGGCCTCAGCTGCGCTACACACCTCCCACAGCCCTTCGCGACTGCTGCAACGCCTTCACAACTCCACGCAGACCAACTTCTTCGACGGCCTTCACACTGCCACGTTCTTTTGTTCGACGGCCTCTCCACGCAGGCCAACTTCTTCGCCGCCTTCAGTGTATATATATATATATATATTTTAAGGCCTCTATATACTATATACTATACACCTTCAGCCGCCTGCACGTAGCCTACACTTCGACCTCCTCTTCGACGCCACCACACGCGGGCCTTCTTCCATGCCTTCAGTGTATATATATATATATATATATATTATATTATATTATATTATATATATATATATATATATATATATATATATATATATTTTAAGGCCTCTATATACTATATAAGACCATGAACACAAGCCTAGGCCTTAATATATTACACACTTTTAAAATGCAAAGGTCGGTGCCTACGTGGAAAAGGAAAGACTGAATGCCCATCGCTTAGCAACTCTCTCCACGTTTTTTTATTTTCTCCCTTCTCTTTCCCTCTCTCCTCTCTTCCTTAAGCGGGCTTCACGCTTGGGAGTCTATGGAGCTTGCATAAGCTATGGAAGAGCTTAGCAACGCACCTCTTTTCTTTTTCTTTTCTTTTTTTTACTAATCACATGTTAACGAAAAGCATGAAAGCATGAAATGGCAAAAAAACAATGAATGTAAGCATACTGACGGTACTTGAAAAGCAATAAAACATAAAAAACAATGCGGGAGAAACCTCAACCGTTCAATGGTTTTTTTTCTTATCCTAACCTTATCCACTCACACCAGGATCGCACACCCAAACTTAACCTTATCACTCAATGGTTTTGCAACCAAAAGAGGAAATAGTGGTGGTTTCCACACACTCTCAACCGGATTTGAGTCTTCTCCCCGGCAGCGGCGCCAAATGGAGAGACGGAAAACTCTCTCACTTGTAGCAAGAGTAGTATGATCCACATGTAGCTTAATCCAATGGGATTTGCATCCCTTTCGGAGCTAGGGATTCAACCCGTACCGGTGCACAAAAGCTTATCCATTTGATGGAGAGAATGCTAGGAATACTACTACTATTGACATAGACTTAACATACACACAAGCTCAATCTTGCTATTGCTCACTCAACTCCACATTCCACTCATCCATGCATCCAAACAAGAAGAAAGCTTAGCTATTGCATACACAAGATCCAAGCATTCTTCATTCTCAAATACTCATTTCCCTAGCATGCTCACAAATCTTGAAGCTATCAATAAGAAACATGCACACTAGAGAATTGACATGAGAAGAGAGACAAATATCAACTCATTGCATTGAATTAACAAAAGAATAGAACTTACAACAATGTAGATGGGGAGAGAGAAGAGCTTGCACCTCTATGGGAAAAGAGGGAGAGCTAGTCTCAAGAGAGCTCAAACATGAGTTTGCCCAATGTGTCCCTAAGCTCTCAAATGAGCCACTTTTTATACAAAAACTCTAAAACTCCCAAAAGTTCCCATGTGGGATTATTGTCAAGCCCACTCCCACACTCATCTACAACTTGGAACTCTTTACAAGAGCCCTAAGTATCTTTTTGTTGCATCCTTGCATTGATCTTCACTCGTCACGCAACAGGCCACTGGCATGCCTGGCAGGGGTGTTGATACCCATCTTGTTATATGCTGATGATATTGTTCTAATCTCAGACTCTCTAGAGGGATTACAGAGACATCTGGATGCATTATAGGCATTTTGTGCAGAGACAGTGAACCTTGGTAAAACCAAGGTTATGGTTTTTAACACCACACAAGTATGGGTGATGAGATCAAAGCCTCAGTTCGCTTTTCGAGGGGAGCCGATTGAGTACGTCATGTAATATGTCTATTTGGGAGTTACTTTCACAGGATTGCATTTCTCCGTGAAGGAGGCAGTAAAGCAGCTAGATTAGCTCAAGGGCATGCAGCCTTGGGGGCACTTGAGAGGCAATGTGCACACATATAGTTTCAAGATTTGCGCACCAAATTGTGGCTATTTGATACACTTTTCACACAGACCCTCTCCTATACGGAGCTCCAACTTGGTGGCCTAGCATACATCACAAATCTCAGAGAGGGACAGATGAGGGATGGAGGCATATGGAGAGACCATTGATTATGATGATTGCCCACATGATTCGGAGCAAATCATCGGTACCACATGAGATTGTTCGGTCTAAGGTGGGTGTTGCCACCAGTAGTGATCGAGGCCCTATTCCAAGTAGTTACCTTTTTACAACGGCTATGGGAGCTCCCTCAGTAGAGGTACTCCCAATTGGCATTGACCTCATCCATACAATTGACAAATGATGGAGATACTAAGTGATGGTATGCTCAAATGAGGTCATGGTTTGACCTACATGGTTTGCGGATAGAGGCACTCCCACCCTTTCAATATAGACTAGATTGTCCATTTTTGGATCCCACCTGCTCAGAGTAGAACTGCGTGATTAAGATGGATATCACCCGCTCAGAGTAGAACTGCGTGATTAAGATGGATATTGTCAGAGTGGACATAGAGAGGACATGGGCTTGTCCCCTTAAGCCCTTAGGCACGAAAATACCTCATTACAAGAGCCATTTTCTGCACCTCTGACCAGATGATTTTATCACCCGCCCGACATACATAGATTTACACCTATCACATGGGATACGTTGTGCCATTGGACAGATCCAGGCCTCATCACATCAGCAGTGGATTGAGACAGGGCAATATGTGCATTAGATCTCGGATGACCACATTTGTCAGCTCTGCTACTACGAGGAGGAAGAGACAGAGGAGAACTACATTTGCCGATGTAAAATCTATTATGAGAGCTGAGGGAGCTATCACTGCTTCTTCTGAGAGGGTTTTGGGCCATTACATAGGGTCATGGAGTTTGAGGATCAAAGATGTCTGGGATTGTTCCTACTTGAGCTCAGGAGACACAGAGAGACTCTCTTGGCAGACAAGAGACCGGACCATGATGTACCTAGATAGAGGATCTTGATAGATTTCTTAAGCACTAGCACCAGCATCCCAGCCCACACACCTCCTAATACCTCCTCCATCAGACCATCAAGGCACGAGCCATGCTCCCAAGGAGTCACCACACTAATAGATCAGTCATCTTATGTCATGCTCATCGCCCACTAGGATCCCGACCACGACATCCTCACCATCGCCAGATCAGAGCCATTATTGCTCGGCATCGGGGAGGTGCCTACCTCGCTTCTATGACCTCTCCATTCTAGACAGCCCCATGGTTGAGATATTTGATCTGAGAGAGGAGAGGGCAGCACTTCACTTGATTAGCATACATGGATCTACTTGGTATACATTTTCTAGTATTTTCTACTCAGTATCATCTAAGAGTCTTACTTATAGTTCTTATAACTATAAGATAGTCAGCTTATTGTACTTTTCAGTTTCATTTGGTTGTTCTCTTTGATGAGACACCAACTTCAAATGTAATTGGTCTCATAGGCCATTATGGCCTCTTAGAGACATTAATATATTATTTCATTTCTTCTTTGTTGCAGTGCTTAAGGATTGTGTGGGTGAGTAATGATGGGTTGATGCAAGTTCTCTTCTCTCTCTTACCTTCTCTCCCATGCTATCACTCATCATGGCATTGAAGTTGAGGTTTAGCTCTCCATAGCTCTCTCTCTCTCTCTTTGCTCCCCACCCATTTGCTAAGCTCTCTTCTAGTAGTGACAAAATAAGGGAGGCAAGGTTGGTGCAAGCCAGTAAGACCCTTTTATACTTCCTCTTCTTCTCTCTATCTTACAAGGCTTAAATGTCCTCAAATCAATGAAGACTATTGTGTACCATTTCTAGAACCTGATGTAGAATTTGTGAGGATGCCAGACAACACTTTGGCTTCACATCAAACACATGACAGTAGCCCGAGGGATCTAGCAGCACTTGGCTTCTTTGTATAACATGGTATCACCCATGAAAAGGATTTCCTTGGAAGTACAGATGCAAGTGATGAATCCTACAAAGTCTTGGACAATGCGAGAGGAGTCCTCTGTTTTTATAATATTTTACCTAAGCACATATGTATACAGTGGGTATGTACGTTTGCAGACCCTTCTTGGGAGCGTGCATATGTAGAACAATGTACATACGTTCAGAACTCCGAACGTCTGTGTTGAGATGTGAATATTGTTATGAGCTACCGCACCTTCCAAGAAGGAACTCCACACAAACACCAATGGGAGAAGCAATAGACATAACAATCGTTGGGTACTTACCAATTCTTTGAGCTCATGTCCCTTGAGGCTCCCCAAGCTCACTTTGGAAGCTCCACTCCTCCGAACACCACCTCCACACTATCATCGCGAAGTCGCTCACACCACATATGCAAGGCAACCAACCTCTTAGTCCCTCATACAAATACATGCATGAAAGAGGCACATGCACTAGAGCTCTCTCTCTCTCTCTCTCTCTCTCTCTCTCTCTCTCTCTCTCTCTCTCTCTCTCTCTCTCTCCAAAGTACAAGAGATCTCATAGCACAAAGGGAGATTTCCATTATGAGAAATTACCTTATATACAATTGGCCCTTATTCACACCTGGGTGCCCAAAACTCAATAAGGCCTTGGGTGACCAGTATCTCATAATGTATAACTTTTATAGTGCCTTTGCATAACACTTATTAATGTCCTCAAATAAAGGAGCATATTTGTAAATCCAAAATGGGATTAACATCCCCCCTACCTGATGTAGGTTCTATCCTGAGAACCTGTTACCGAGGTCTAAAGACTTGGTCTCACCGAACTCATGTATGTAGAAGTTGTGGTATGATTGAATCTTTTTTAGGGTTCTTCTAAAGGATGTGTGTAACGTCCATAACCCAGTGTCGACCATATCTTCAAATGTAATGTGCATGTAACCTAGAAGACACCTTAGGCGATGATAGTATAGCATCATGCCTCTTTCATCATCAGGACCTGTGCTCATGTCAAAGCAGAGCTGTTCAGCTTCTACAAATCCATTATATCATTCCTTAGGTTGATCTATATGAACCACTATCAGCTTCAGAAATCTAACTGTTGCCACGATATCTGGATCTAGAATATGGTTCCAAACTCGTATCCAATTGAGTATTTGCTGCCTTTGACTTGCAATATCTGGAAATGTTGATGGTACAAACTATGAAAAATTATAGCAAGCATGAGAATCTCGGCGCTTTGCATCATGGGATTGTAACGAGGTCAACCTCTGCTTGATAGGCATGCATAGTGGATCAACCCTTTGGGTTGGCGGAGGAGCACTAGTACGGAAGATGACTATTTTGGTTCAAATGGTGTGATTTGCATCAACACCTTGAACATTAACTTTGGCTTCAATAAGGGGTTGCCTACCCTAATAAACTCTTCATGCTCTACACATGACAAGAACTTGAGGATATTAATGTTAGTGAAAGG
This sequence comes from Cibotium barometz, assembly GCF_041138505.1. Taxonomy (NCBI): domain Eukaryota; kingdom Viridiplantae; phylum Streptophyta; class Polypodiopsida; order Cyatheales; family Cibotiaceae; genus Cibotium; species Cibotium barometz. The sequence goes on from NC_141063.1 coordinate 48,245,508, forward strand.
TTCAATTTCATCTTGTGGTTGAATAGGATGTACCTCATGAAATGGTTGTGGTGGAGATGGATTGGCTACGGCATCTCCTCGACGAGGGCGAGAGTGTTAGTGGGAAAATCGAGAGGGATAGAATGTATGCGAGAGAAAATACAGTTTGCCTCAGTTTTTTTAGTAGGAGTCACACTTGGGAAGTGGTTTAGTAACTTATTGCAATAGAAGAGAACACTTGATATGTAGTTGGAATGGATGATTCATGTGTTTCGTCCTGACCCTCACCTAAACTTGGGGGTGGATGGGTGGGTTTGTTAATTTTCATGAATTCTTGGAGGTCAATGAGATCTTTTGTAGTTATGTTACGATATTTAGTATGTGTTTTATCAAAGTTATAAACCACATTGGTTATCATTGACTCCAAATGTTTATGGATATTGCGATAAAGTTTAATAATACCAAAGGGATGATAAAGAGTGGACTGTAAAAGATTTAGATGTTGGTGCATATTATAAACTTTTAGATGATCCACTAATAGCTGCATGCAACCACCATAGTTGGACGGTGTTGTGGGTATATGGCATAAATAGGTCGAGTTTATCAACACTCTTATCCAAGATGTCGGAATTTTGTAACACGACACGGTGTTGTGGGTATATGGCATAAATAGGTCGAGTTTATCAACACTCTTATCCAAGATGTCGGAATTTTGTAACACGACACCAACTACGAAGGATAAGCGCGATAGGATGTAAGGGGTAAAAAAAGATATCAGCTGGATCAGTTAGTACTAAATCCCCCCAAAAGATACCCATAATAATAGTGGGATAGGCATCTCTTTCTGTATTTTGGTGAATTAGTGTTAAGTCCCCTAAATTGAGATCTTATGTTAGGTTAATCTCATATTATTGAAGAAGAGAGAGGGTTAGTGTAGATAGAGACAGAGTTAGTGTTTGTGAAGGGGCTCGAGGAGGTACTGGCGACGACAAACCTACCTCTAAGGCTCGTTTGATGAGTAGTCACAATTCATCTGTTGGTTCCATTCTCTCAGTCCTTTCCTTGATGCCCATTTTGCATTCCAATTCTTGAATCCTTGAGTCTTTGGTCAACAAAAGGTCAGAGATTACAACCTCATGTACCATTCTAGCAGAGTCTAACTCTTCATATCTTATAGTAGCCACTTCTTGTGCCCTTTTTGCAAACACTTCCAGTGCATTAGCATCTTCAATCTTTTGTAGTTGCTCTTCAACTAATACCTCGCTATTTCTTAGATGTTGATAGATATGGTCTATTTTCAAAGTGATTACCTCATTTAAAGCTTTAATCTTCTCTACATGGGCTTTGTTTAATTATTCCCAACTTAAAGGTTAATCACTTTTTGTGCAGTTGCAGCAACGGCTTCAGTTAGGGTAGCAATTTGCTTTGTAAGCCCTTCTTTTTTGACCTGGAACATTGCATGAGCTTCTTTAAGCTATTGTGTATGTTGCCCTTATTTTCTCTAGCATTTGCCACCACTTTTTGAAGCTGCTCCTTGGCTTGTTCGACTTGTGCCTTCAACTCCGTGTTCTCTTTGATCCTTTGAACTACAATTTTGCTTGTGTCCTTCTAACACTTGGTATCTTGCCTCTTGTTCTTCCATGGCCTTCAAGCCTTTGAGGATGACTTCTCTGTGTGTAGCATCAGCTACAGCCATTTGCTCCTGAAGCTTTTACACTTGGTATGTAGCTTCCTCTACTTGCTTCCATAGGGTGACATTCCCATCCTGGAGCATGTAAGCAGTAAGTGACAACGCCATACCCTTTGCTTTTGTTCCCAGATAGAAGTGCTTATGGAGGCCGCGTCTTTTGTTTCACTGAATGGTAATTGTAACCAGCTATCGAGGCCCTCCATTTTCTCTTGTAAGAAGCGATCGGCCTCTAAGTTATGCAAGAAGGAATGGTCATCTACTAGGCCTTCATCTTCCAGTTGTTATCGCTTACTTGGGCTTGTAGGTTCTTCTGTCCTCTTCCTTTTCTCAGCTTCTTGAATGTCTATTGTGGCCTCTGGATGTGTGGATGTAGCCTCTTCATTTCTTTTGCTAATAGTTACCTTGCCCTCACTTTGTAGAGGATATGAGGGGTCCTCACGGAGTACTTTGCTCCCTCTAGTAGTCGCCAAATTTTTTTTATAAATATTGCACTAAGAATTGCAAAAGACTGAACTTCTGCAATAAATTTAAACTCCGCACATTTCTTTACCAAACTGCATAAGAAATCTTCACTCTGTTCTATTTCTTGATAGCTTTTCTTTGCACAACACTGTTTCTTTACAAAAAATTAACCAAGAACAGCAAAAGATTGAAAGATTGGGCACTTACTTGCGGTACTACTTCCTCTGGGGCCTTCTCTACACCAATCTCTGTAGACGTTGGCTGATCTAAGAGAATAGAGATGCAGAGTGGTGAGAGGGTCTTAAATGCCATTTGTGCTGGCTGGGAGGGGCCGTGTGAAGAGGTAACTCCAAAACTATGCTTACTGGTATATATTGGGAAGTTTCATTCCATGTGCTTCATGCTTCTCCAGCACCTACTGATATGATGCAATATCTTGTGCTATTTCTGTGTCCAAGCATCGGAATTCCTCAGTAGAGCTACCAAAATTATGCCTCTCATCTTTTTCTCTTTATTTTTTTGCTTCCCCTTCTTCAGCTCCTGCATTATCTCCTTTGTCTCCTTTAAGAGGTCTTGTCCTTCCTGTAGCTCTTTAGTAATGATGGTTAGTGGCTTTAGAGACACTGCAGCTTGTGGTACCTTTGCTTCCAGCGTGCCTTCAGGAATTGGGAAGGTTAGCTGCATGACTTAGAACCTTGGTAAGTAGATAGGGATTTCACACCTTTAATTGGTGTGACTTTAGGTAATTCTCCATCTCTCTATGGATGTACCATGCCCAGTCTTCCTCTTTTTCTTCATGTACCTTGGCTATACAGTTAAGTGGAACCCTATTGTACCTGTCAATTAGCTTCACCTACATCATCATAGACATTGCTCTGCAAGCTTTCTCATTTACTTCATCACGCATATTGTCATACTCTGCCCCATTGGAGTTATGAGAAATCCTTTTTAGCATATCTTCCATGGGCATCTTCTCAATATTATGGATATGTGTTTGGATTGGTGGGGTAGTGCAGAACATCGCGTATCAGTTCTTCTGAGAGGAGGACCTATTCTCTGGTGCGATCTGCCTTTGTTACAATATCTCTCTTAGTGTCTTTATCATATAATTTGAGATACTCTACACATAAATCTGTGTTGGTGATGCAAGAAAGGCTTTCGGCCATTCTGCCAAGGCCCACTTTCTCCAGCTTTTTACCCTTGACCTCTGTATCCTCCAATATTTGTAGACACTCAGGGCTATGGTATTAGAGCATGATCTTCCCATGTAATGTTTGTATGTCTTTGCTGATCATAGATCCTTGGAAAGTCAGTGCATATGGATCCAAATAGCTAAGCTTGGTGCTGCATGGTGCTCTCTTTCTTAGTTCCACAGGTGACCCTATGGTACTAGTTTGGGTCATGGCCAGAGTCTCTTCGACTTCTCGTTCTAGTGTCATGGAGGAGGCCCCATCTGTAACATTGAAAGAGCGTCAATTATAATGATGACTGGTAGGATCTCATGGTCCTCCCCCCTTTTTCTTTTTTATGTGTGTGTGTGTGTGTGTGTGTGTGTGTGTGTGTGTGTGTGTGTGTGTGATGCGTGATGAGAAGTATGTTAGCGGGGTGAGCAATAACAGAGTGTATGAGTGTTAGTCGGGAAGCAGTGTTAAGATGTGAAGTTACAAACATGAGAGCTGAAGGTGCAAGTGTGAAGGCTTAAGCCATGAAGTATTAGTTCGTGAAGACTTAGCGCTTGAAGAGCTTAAGCCGTGGTGGTGAAAGACTTAGCCCGTGAAAGTGCAGGTTATAAATTTGTCACATAGCAGAGTTTTGTGTGTGATGTTTTGAATTAAAATAAGTGTGAGTGTAGCTATAACATATCCCAAACATCAAAATGCGATTAAATGCAGTGTTATTTCTACCAAAGGGTTGGTGTGGATTTCGTGAAATAGCAAAGTGCTATTTCACGGCATTTGCCCTTGTGAAGCGATTGAGGTGTGATGACACATTTAGTCATGCAAATGGAATATGGACAAAAGGTTTACAAATCATGACAACCTGAAAATAGAAGGAAGAATATATGCAGATGAATGGAATAAGAATATGGTCGATTGTTTTCATGTCCTATAATACTTTTATTCAAAAATAAAATAAAACAATCAAAGTTGGAGGGCAAGCTCCTACCTAAGAGATTAAAGGTTGCAAACAAGCAATGAAAGATGGAAGACCCCTGGAATGCAATCCCGTGATGAACACAAATGCAATGTGATGAAGAAAAAATGCAGCACGAACACAAGTTGGCCGACAAAGAAAAATGCACAAAAAAGGGAAAAAAGAAGCTTTAATGATTCAAGCATCGGGCGACGGCTAGCTTAAATGGGGGCATGCCATGTGTCAGCTTACAGTTGGTGGAAGGCTTGTGAGTGTTCCACAACGTGAAGTGGTAAAGGCAGTTTACAATGTGAACCATTTTGAATTGTTTCACGGCATGAAGTGCTAAGGCGGTTCACGACGTGAAACATTTTTGACCGTTTCACGGCGTGAAGTACCCCTAACCGGTTCATGGCGTGAAACTATCTTATCCCTTATGCATGCAAGTTTTGATACCTTATGGTTGCCTATATGTTCAAACACTCAAAGCCATGTGTTATGAATTCAGAGAAGGATTGAATACACATAAAATGAATGAACATGTTTCACGGCATGAAGATTATACTCTTTTACCTCGTACCCATTTGTTGGGGAATGGATACCTCTTGTAATTCTTCTCTGTTTATTGCTATAGAAACCAATGTGGTACTTTGGAACTCGTGGGAATTTGTTGTTTCAACCACTTCAGTTCAAAGTGGGAGCTTCTGGTTTTCCCCTCCATCCAATTGAAGAGTGCATCCACCGAATCTTGTGGAACGTGTTTTGTTTCTTGTGAGTGCACGTCTTCCTTTCTCTTATCCACAACTTTGGTCATCTTTTTCTCCATGGTGGATGACATTGGCAATGTCGCACTTTTCGGTTCACTTGGTTGAACAGGATTCTTTCTCCAGATTGAATTTTGTACCGTCTTATCACTTGATTTAATTGGGAATTGCTCCTATTTATGTTTATGATCCTTTTCAGTTCTCATGAAGGTGCATGCAGTATTGGATCTTGGGTTGAACTTGGGTACCCATACTATTGTATTACCTTGATAACAGCCTTGTGCAGCTAGTAAATCCTTTTGAACCCATTGCTTTTGAATACTTCAAGGATGGTGGTTCTACTTGGAATATTGCTTCTTGTCTTTGGTTAACTTTCTTGGTTCCATACACGTAGCTTGACTTTTTCGCTTTAATCCCCATGAGACTTGTTTGTATCATAGTATCCTTGTGCTAGTAAATCCTTTTGAACCCATCGCTTTTGAATACTTCAAGGATGGTGGTTCTACTTGGAATATTGCTTCTTGTCTTTGGTTAACTTTCTTGGTTCCATACATGTAGCTTGACTTTTTTGCTTTAATCCCCATGAGACTTGTTTGTATCATAGTATCCTTGTGCTTGAAGTTGGGCTTTGGGAACCCACTGTTGATGTATTGGACACTTTTACTGCTATTTTTACAGCTTTCTTGTGTGGAGGTGGGGTTGTGACATGGACGCTTTCTCTAGTATGACCGTTGCTTTCTGTGACGTCGGTGGTGGTTCCATGTTACCTATCATTGCCTTTTTTTTTAAGGGGCCCCATAATGGCATAATGATAGTGTCCTTGCCATCGTTGAGTTATTCTGCCCTCTCTTCCCACTGGATATGACAATTACTGGCACAGATCCAGGATTGTTCAAGAATCATCTCTTCTGATTATTTTGCTGGTGAACGATTCTCCGAGGAAGATAAAATAAAGTGTGCTACTAATAATTTGAGTGATCAAGCTTCTTTGTGGTGGAACACACTTCACATGGGTCCTACCAAGCCTCTCACATGGGTCCTACCAAGCCTCTCACATGGGATCAATTCCAAGACAAATTCAAGTATACTTTTCTTCCTCCACAATTCCACCTTAACACTCATCGAGCATGGAATCTTCTCCGCATGATAGATCATGATATTGTTTGTCATTACACAGAGAGATTTTGGCAATCACTTCGTATGCTCTATGCTTGAGGATATTCCTGAAGAGTCACTCCAACAAAAATTATGAAAATGGTCTCAACAGATGTGAACATGATACTGTTTGTCATTACACAGAGAGATTTTGGCAATCACTTCTTATGCTGTATGCTTGAGGATATTCCTAAAGAGTCACTCCAACAAAAATTATGAAAATGGTCTCAACAGATGTGAACATTTTCAAGCCGACTTCTCTTGATGATGCAATCTCTCTTGCTCATGATTCCAAGTGCAAGAAAGGCTTGCCTCGTCAATTACCTCGTAGCAGTGTGGTTAGTATGCTTCTCCACCCAATCGACAATCTTCTTTCATGGGGAATCAAGGATTTAGATCTTCTTTTCGACGCCCTCAATTTTATCAATCTCCTTCATCACAACAAACGGCGTCCATGGAATGGTAATAATGGTAATTTTGGTAATGGTCGTAGCAATGCATGCACTTTTTCCAATTCAAATGTAAAGAAAAATTTTAATGCTACGACCCCAAGCAATGTACACCCCAAACCAAATTCTAATCACAATAGTAATGCACCCACTCCTCGCCCTACCCAACCTCCTCAAGGCAATAATGTGCCTACATGCTTCAAGTGTCATCAAGTGGGACATCAAGCCGACAAGTGTACCTTTTGTCCTACTCAAGTGGTACAACTTCACAATATTAAAGACGACACATACTACGATGGTGATGGTGATATGGCTTCGGATTGGATGGAAGATCAACTCAACAATGACGAAGTGGGTACGCAAAGCGAATCAATAGGTACTTCAATCACTCCTCACTCTTTTCTTCGTATGAAAGGATCTATCAATGGAAACGATATCACTATTTTACATGATGATGGTAGTACACATGATTTTATTTGTGAAAAAGAAGTTCATAGGTTGCATTTGGAGACTCATCCTTCATGTTATAAGATTTAATCTACATTTCCAGGCACACGCTACATGGGAACTCGTGAAGTACATGACCTTGAGATACAAATTGGACCTTATAAACAAAAACAAAACTTTCTCATTACACCTTTGCATTCTAGTGACATCATACTTGGTATGCCATTTAGACATGAATTTTTTCACTAGAGGGAGGAATGTTGGAATTATTTGAATTATTTGAATTATTTAAAATTTATTGATTTATTTGATGGATATTTATTTTATGTGCAAGTGAGACTGATCACCTCTAACTTGTGAGCTTATATTGTGAATGTCAGTGTAGATCAGGGCAGGGTTATTGTGCGGAATGTGCATGGATCCACTGGGCTTGCTTTGATAGAAATTTATTGACACATGGTGCGTGGCAATTATTTATGATTCGATAATGGCAGTGATATTTTATGTGCACATTAGTGTGCAACATTTTGATATAAATTAGTTCTATTTCATGAGTGAACCTTAGAGTGTTCACACTTTTGTATCTAGGCTTATGCAAGCCCAAATTGGAGATCCATATTTTTGGCTCTTGCTTTTTGTACAAGGAAATATATTTAAATACACCATGAAGAGAATGTGAGCCACTCTTATGGTGGGGGAGATTCAGCCTAATCTTGCGTATGTACACATCTCTATTTTTATTTCAATGCTTTTGGTTTTATGCTTTAATAGTTTATCATAGGCTTTACCATGGCTTCCAACATTGGTATCAAAGAGAGATTATTTTCATATGCTTGCACTTCATTAACTAAAATCATGTATGCACGTGATTGCTTCCGAAGTGCACGTTTAGCTTGGGTATGGGATAATAATGGATACATCTCAAGAGAACGATCACCAACTAATTGCATGAGAGTACCATTATGTGTGAAATCCATAGTATACATGGAATAATCAATATGTGGGCTGCAACACATCTATAGTGTCAAGCACATGCATCCAGTTTTCACTCCAATCTGAAGGTGGAAGCGATGCGTACATTGTAGCCTCTTCCTCTTCCCTTGAATTCCCCTCCATTGGTTGGCAGACTTGTAGGGATGTGGCTCGCTCAATGGTGACCAAATCATTCCCAAATAATAACCCTTCCATTGGGTGTGCCTTCCACATTTGTAGATCAATCTTTAGAATCTATGAATCCTTTTGAACATACACTTGATCTAACGCCCAATCATGCACCAATTTGAGTTCTGGTCCGCCCAAGATAATGTCGTATGAATCCGATTGGTGCAGAAAGTCCCTTACAACAAATGTACGATGGTAGCGAAATGAAAAGAGCTTAACTCTTATGTTTTTCAACAACCCCATAGGTCTTGAAGATGTTACGTTGTTAGGAGTTTTTTTGAGTTTGTTTTTCTAGCATATGTACATATGGATGCATGTTCATATAGCACTTGAATGCCCAATACCTCACTCATTGTGGTTGGCAAGAACCACTTTTGTAGATGAGGTTCTCCCAACCAAGTTTTAAAAAAACAGGTTTATTTCTAGTTTTAATGGAAACTTGAGGTTAAAGGCGGAGTTTAAAAAATCTCAAAATTTTGATGATGCTTTTTTTGAAATGTTGAGTATAGAGGATGCACTAATCTTCTTGTTACAGCTAATGTGCCCTCATTAGAGAACTTCACCTGCATTATGAAGAGGTATAGGAAAATATCAAACCTTGTGGATGGCCTTGCTCAGTTAATGCAAAACCTTTGTGGAAGCTGACCTAGGTCTGAAATGCTTTAAGCAGCTTGTCCAAATGAATCCAAAATCTGTTGCACCATATGTGCTCATGGGGGCAAACATCTATTCAAGTGTTGGAAGGTTGAATGATACCTATGAGTAGAGAAGCTAAGGAAATAAAAAATCTTGCGAGTGCTTTGATTGAAATGAACAAGGAAGTGGATGAGTTTGTTGTAGGTGACAACCAAAGTATGGAGATTTCAGCAACACTTGAAAGGTTAAGCTTGTGCATGGAGGAAAAAGGGCAGTGCCCCGTTTAGATCTTGTGGTGAAACCCATGTCTGATGGGCGCGGAAGGAAGTGTGAGCTTGGTGGTAACTTGAGACTTCCAATGCAAAACATGGACAAACATTGTATGCTTCTAAAAGGTAAAGGTTGAGGTTGTGGAAGAATTGTTAAAAAGCATTCCATTTGGTATATCCACAAATTACAAATGGATATGATTACCAGTGCTAGGACCAACAACATGCATGACAAATATGGCATGCTTGCAGAGAAGGAAGATGTTGTGGTTGCGGAGGGATGTTCAATTAAAGTGGTCTCTTTGGAAATTGGTAGGGCACTACATGCAAATGCTCAAGCGAATGGCTTTGAATCAAATATCTTTGTTGGTAGCATGCTAGTGAGTATGTATGGAAAGTAATGGAGTATTGGGGAAGCAGAAAATGTGTTCATGGGAATGCCATAAGCTAACAGTGTGTCATGGAATGCGATGCTCTCAGCGTATGTGGAGCAAGGTGAGGGAGAGAAGGCTCTTCATCTTTTCAGACAAATGCAGAGAGAAGGTGTGGAACCAACTGGGTGGACTTTTGCGATTGTTCTTCAAGCATGCTGCACACTAGTAGAAAAGGAACAAGGAGTAGCAGAGGACTAGTTGATTATAGCAATAATCCTAGAAATCAGCCAGGCATGTCATTTGGATGCCCAGAGGAAGGGGTTGGACCTAGATAAGGTTGTCTGTAACACTCTTGTGAGTATGTATGGCAAGTGCGAGAGCATCAACATCATAGAGGCAGAGAATGTGTTTGGTGGGTTGTCACAGATTAATGTTTTGTTGTGTAATGCAATGCTTTAAGCATACATGGAGCATGGTGAAGTTGATAAGGATTTTCAACTGTATCAAAAAATGCCAGAGGAGGGTGTAACTATAAATGATGTTTCACTTGTCTGCATTTTGTAAGCGTGCAGCTGGATAGGGCACTTGGAGGCATGTAGGCAAATCCATTTTACTATCGTCTTTGTTGAAATTGATCTGAAGGTCCTTCTGGCAAGTACTCTTATTCATGCCTATGGAAGCTGTTCAAGTATGGTGGATGCTCAAACAGTCTTTAATATACTACCTTGTTATGATGTGGTATCATGGAGTGCATTGACCGGCCATGCCTGAGAAGGTAACTGTGCAGCAAGCCTGCAAATCTTTGAGAAAATGCAGGTGGCAAATATCAAGCCAAATGAAATCACCTTTCTTGCGCTTCTCTCTTGTTGCAGTCATGCTGGCCTTGTGGACATGGACATTGAGTATTTTGGATACATGAGGAGAGATTATGGCATTTTTTCTGATATGGAGCATTATGGCACCATGGTAGGCCTCCTTGGTGGACGTGCAGGAGACCTCATGATTACTGAGGGCTTGCTTTGAAAAATGCAGATGCAACCTGATCTTACTATTTGGTCGTGCTTACTAGTGCATGCGAAGCACATGCCAAGCACATCGCAATTTAGGACTGGCAAAACATGGTGTTAGATCATGTAGTGAGTCTGCAAGCTACTGCATATGTCAAATATCTATGCTGAAGCTAGGTCATAGGAACGTGAGCTGATGGTTGGGATCAATTGTGATCACAAAGTACACTCTTTATGTTTAAAGAGAAGAGGCTCCTAATACTTACAAAGAGCTTAAAGACTAAGGGAGGAACTACGAGCATACATGCTATAGTACCAGACATTAACCTTGAGGAAACCATGTGACAAGTGATCTGTGGAACGAGTGTTATATGGAGATGGTACAGGAAATAGTAGCTAAGTAGACAAGTTCAAAGATGAAATTTTTAAAGATTAACTCAAAGATCAACTAGGGGGTGGGCATGTGTTTACTAATTTTAGAATAGAGAATCGCTCAGTTGCCGGATTTTGCCAAAGAACAGTTCAAGGGTCTGGGGAAATAAAAAGGGGTGTGTGCGTTGAGTTTCCCAGGGGTTTGAATCTGTGTGTAGAGGATTGGCACTGGTGGTGGAAACCCTTCTTTGCATCAGACTCAGTTGCTCTTTATGTTTTTCTATACGTTGTCAACTATTTGGTGTTCGATCTGCATAGCCTCTTTATGGTGCTAGTGCTACTTGTGATAGTCTGTTCTGAGGTATCTGCAGTGCTCACTTACATGCATCTGTGGTGTCTTCCCCACTAAAGGATTTTCTTGTTTGCATCTGTGGTGTTCGATCTGCGTAGCCTCTTTATGGTGCTGGTGCTACTTGTGATAGTCTGTTCTGAGGTATCTGTGGTGCTCACTTACATGCATCTATGGTGCTCACTTACATGCATCTGTGTGTCTTCCCCACTAAAAGGTTTTCTTGTTTGCATAGCGGAGGAATGAATTAAGCAGTTTTTCTTTGAGGTGTTTCCCATCTGATAAACAATGGTGGTCAAGTATATCGAGCATTGTTTTATTTGAGTCTCTACTAGAAGATCAAAAGGACTGGGCAAGAGCTATTCATTCCATTATTAGTGAGCTCGTGTCTATGAAAAAGTGTTGCATCCATTGTAGGCTTTGGTGTGATCGTGGGGTGTGAAGAAGCTGTCGTAGCTTGAGAAAGATGGTGGAATGCTGCTGGGAGCTGCCTCTAGGACTGTGTTGCTGGGAGCCGCCTCTAGGACTGATCTGCAGAACACAAACAAAGGGCATCTCGGCCTTGATGGTGTAAGGTGACAAATACTCTTTGTTGAGTTCAAATTTATATTTGGTATACTGTGGTGTCATTTTCGGTGGATATTAGGAACCTGTGAATCACTCCCCTGCAGTTGTGAGCAGGTTGAATATGAGTGTGGAGGTGTTTCCAATCTCTTCCATCGTGATGTGTGTATATGAGAAAGCAAGTGTAGGTAATGTTTGAAATGGTGGGATTAATTCCCATGATATTGTGTTTACAGTTTTTTGGTTCTCGAAGAATGTTTATAATTGAGTGTAATTCCATATCTTTTCTTGGTTCTAGAGTGGGTGTAAGGTATCTATGAAATTTATGTTTCCAGCATCTTGCTGGTGGTGCCCCCTGTCTTTGTTGTGTTTTCCAAAGCTACTGGTGGGTGGGTAGTTATAGAGGTAGTTTCACTTTTCTAGCCTTCCCACAACGTCTGTCATTTTAACAATTAGATCTGCTCTTTTCAAATCTGGTTTACCCCAGTTTTCCCAACATTATTTTGTAATAATGCTCACCCCCGCTCCTCCATACAGGATAGCCAGTGCTTGGTACCCGTTATGATAGATTGGGATTGTAGCATTTGTGTCATCACTCTCATAATATCGGCCAAGTTGATTGACAGGTATTTTGATGAATCTGGGAGTTCTCACCTCCACATGCTCTAGGTTTTTCTTTGCTAGAGGTGACTGGGTCTCCTCTGCAGTGGACATTGGGTTTAATATTCCCTCTACCCAATCTTTTATGTCTACCCACCACAATGCCGAAGTATTGCATAACAATGGTCCCAATGGCATTTTAATGGTGGTGGACAGTATGGCTGCGAGACTACCTATGTCACTTGGTTCCCTGGGGCAAAAGTGAGGGCTCCTTTAATGTGTTTTTTGCATACCCACCCCTAAGGAATGAATGAAAGGATAAGTCTTGCTCTGCTTCCTCAAACATTCTTGCCATGAATTCACTGTGAGTCCCTTCCTCAAACTCTTCTGGAATTGAAGTAGGCACATCCAATTTCCTTTCCTTTATCAGTTCATTTCTTGGATACATTGTATCCCTAGCCCTGTTAGCCCTTAATTTGGCTTTGTGAATTCGTTGGCACTCCTCAACCAGGGCCTTAGTTTCTTCAAGCTTCCTTATCTCTTCTTCAGCATTTGGATATTCGTGAATCCCCTTAGGAGTTGATGGTCTGCTAATCGATGAGATCCACCACAACCAAAACACTATAGTGTCTCCCTTCTCATAGTTGAGTTTATGTCCTTACCTTTCCATTGTACCGTGGTTTGGAACATTGGCACTGCCGTGTTATTCTATAAGACATAAAACTCTGGTGCAATCTCCGTGGCCTCCTCATAGTAATCATTATTGATTTCTACCCCACACATGACTTCACCCTTGTCCAAGGATTCCTCAATCAACACCTGGTGATTTTAGGCTATGGAGGTTGTGCGGTAGAACAGGTGGCGCGGCAAAGATAACATGTTCTGTATCCAGAACATCCCTCTTGGTAAGTAGGCTGGGTTTGGCTACCCCACAGCTGCAATGGTTTGTACTAGTGGTGATGGTAAGGCTTGCGACACTCTGGGTGTCGACAGTTATGCTACAGGCTAGACCCTCAGATACCTTCACATGGAAGTGTCATGGTTCGCTAATCTCACACAATGAGCATAATAGAGTATCTGCCTTACTCTTAGTTGAGGGCATTCGGTAGTGGTGGTGTGATTCAGTCTACAAAGGGAGCACCAAACCATATCTCTCTGGGGGTAGAGATAAGCATGCCCTAATGATTCTCTCCCATCCTTGACTTTTAATTTATCCAGTATGGCATTACTAAGCTTATCCATAGTCATATTTCCAGTATGGCATTGCTGAGCTTATCCATAGTCATATTTCCAACTTGTTTGCTCCGGGTTCCTGTGTCCTTGTGACTTGAGACTCACGATGTTGTTGCTACTAAAGATGCCTTGGCATCTTCAGGTTGTGGCAATTCAAGCATATTGTCTTCATATTCTATTGCCAGCTTACAACATGCATCTAAGGTGGTTGGTCGGGCTAATACTAGATAATCATGCATTTTATGATCTCTAGAAGCAAGGCAATAACTGATCATCTATTAGCCTCTCTCGTAGCTTGCATCTTCAATTCAAGTGCTTGAGTTGAGATACATAACCTTGCATGGACTCATTTTCTTTTTGCTTGATAGTATGAATCTGAGTCATAGGACTCCATCTGTCACTCACCACTTCGAGTGAAGTTGACTTTATCCTCTCGGTTTAGGGTTCGATACCATTGATGAGCCTTTCCTTCTAGGGTCAACAAAAAAGCATGGATCATGGTCACATCACTCATTGGCCCACAGGTTTCGCAGATTGACGTAAAGATCTCAATATGTTGGATCGCGTTTCCCGTCCCCCGACAACTTTTGTACAAGCTTGGAAATGATATATCACTTCATTTGGGATGGTCTGGATTCTAGAGCGGTGCCTTGATCCCTAACCATTCCTTGGTCCATTTTCGCGGCCATATTTAGCAAATTCGTCCTTGTGACCGAGTTAAGATCTGCATTTGGATCCACAATTGGTCTTTGAGGAGCTACTCCCCCCCTACCTAGACCTCTTCCTCTTCTTGCATTGATTCTTCTATGTAATTTGGGTCTATGGCTAGGTCCAGCCAACTCCTCACAGCCTAGCTCATTATTAGCAGCCTCAGCTCACCTCTGTTGGATTAAGAGCTCCATGCCCTGCAAGAATGTGGGATCATTGATCATTTGTTGTATGTCCTCCCTTGTATAAAGGCTATCCTCATCTTCTGTAGATTCCCTAGGTAAATTATCCTCCTCATTTTGTGTATCAAGGCCTTCCTCTGCCCTTGCCTCTTCATTGATGGGTTCTAGAGTTGGTATTGCTCCTTCAGGCATGCCCATCCACATGCTATTTGTGGCATTTCTAGACATTTCTAGCTCCTTGCCACGTGTTTAAAATGGATTTACATTCTCCATTTTCTTTTGTTATGCCCTTGTTCGTCGAGTATCGAGCTCTTTTTTTCTTAAGCTCAATAATCGCAATTGTCGCTCCACCTCAACCCTCCTCAAGTCTATTTCTATTTCCTCCGATGTGGGGAAAAAGGCTTGACTTGTCCTGGCCGCACTTTCCTTATCTCTCCTAACCCTGGGGGTTGTTCCATTCATCCTCACAGTGTTAGGATCCCTAGAACTTGAAGGTTGGGTTGGTAATTCTGTTCTTAGACCATGTCCAACGCTGGTTGACAGGCCCATGCCCGCAAATTGCGTGTCATCTTATGTGTTGTGTTGAAGAGACCAAAAAATCCCCTAGCTATATCAAAGATTCCACTGGATCTTGTAGGGGAAAATGGTTTTTCTTCCTCTCCAAAGCAAGAGAGTCGTAGCCCTTCCTCCATAGACTCTTCACTACTTGTATTAATGGTGGTTAGATTCCTCTGGGCTGAAACACTCAATTGAGTGCATGCCGAATGGCCTGAACCAAAATTCTTTTGATAGGAAGATCCTGGGTGATTGGATGCACTTTCATCATCAGGAGTAATATTGTCTCCAATATGTTTCCCTGACCTCAATTGCATGAGAATGTGATTTGATAGGCTAAATCACTACCCCAATTCATTTTTTAGTGAACTAAGTTTTTGGGTCGTGAAACCGTAGACTGCGGTTCATGTCGTGAAACAGCAGATGCAACTCACGTCATGAAGTAGCAAAAAATGTAAATCGTTCACATCGTGAACTATTACCTCCACTTTCACATGTTTAGTAGACACTTCAGATTTTCAGGTCAAAGTTTCCTTGATCTAAGTCAGATAGACTCCAATTGTGCAATTAAGGTACTCCCCTAACTTTAGTCTGACAGCCCTTAGTTCGTGAACTAGATATGTAACTGACAGTTTACGCCGTGAAACCACAAAGGACAGTTCACATCGTGAAGAAGTAAACAATGGTTCACACCGTGAAACAAGGAATGGTTCACGTCGTGAAGTGCTGAAGGGTTCACGCTGTGAAACCAAAAATGGTTCACATCGTGAAGTGGTCAATGTTTCACGCCATGAAACAGGTTGTGTTTCATGTCGTGAAACACCTTACTACTATTTTACGGGATAAGATTCCTTCAATTTTGTTGATAAGATTCCTTCAATTTCGTTGTATCAGAGGTGTCAGGAAAAGGTACCCTATTTTTGGCAAGGTAATCTTGAAATTTGTGGCGCTGATTTGCGAAAGGTGGTTCACGCCATGAAGTAGCAAGAAATGGTTCACGCCATGAAGTAGCAGGAAATGGTTCACACCATGAACCGTTTTCTGCACTTTCACGTGTTTAGCCTCAACATCAACAAAATGAAGTTTGGAGTGTAATTTACCTATCTAAATGTTCCAGAATGGTTATGCTAAGGGATAGGAATGTAATGCAAGTTATAAGCACAACCATTGGCTCCTTGGTTTTGTAATTTTTGTTAAGAATTAAAAAAAACAAAAAATAAAGTATCACCCTACTCACTCACGGTAGTAAGTTTTGTGATGAAAACATCAAAATTAAAAGAAAAAACCAGTGCAGCTTTCCTCTAGGCTAAACCAAGTACTCACCCACACTCCAAAACACACGATTTCCCACAACTCCTCTTCCACTCAAATTGTATCTATACATTCTCTTCACAATGCACTTTCCAAATGCAAAGGCAATCATGAATCTTGCATAGTGGGAGCTGAAACTCAAAGAGGATGGAATAAACAATGGTGTTTCCTTGGCAGGCACCAAAAATGTTATGGGCTATCACACCTCCCAAGAAAGAACTCCACACAAACACCAGTGGGAGAAGCAATAGACATAATAATCGTTGGGTACTTACCAATGCTTTGAGCTCATGTCCCTTGAGGCTCCCCAAGCTTGCTTTGGAAGCTCCACTCCTCCGAACACCACCTCCACACTGTCACCGCAAAGTCACTCACACCACATACGCAAGGCAACCAACCTCTCACTCCCTCATACAAATGCATGCATGAAAGAGGCACATATACTAGAGCACTCTCTCTCTCTCTCTCTCTCTCTCTCTCTCTCTCTCTCTCGACAAAGTACAAGAGCTCTCATAGCACAAAGGGGGATTGTGTCTTTCCATTATGAGAAATTACCTTATATACAACTGGCCTTTATTCACACTTGGGCACCCAAAACTTACTAACTAAAGCCTTGGGTGGCCAGTATCTCATAATGTACAACTTTTATAGTGCCTTTGCATAACACTTATTAATGTCCTCAAATGGAGGAGCATATTTGTTAATCCAAAATGGGATTAACAAATGTGTGCGCAAAAATATGAAAATGTGCGTGTAGATATGAACATGCATGCATGGATATAAACGTATGTGCATAGATGTGAGCGTGTGTGCCCAACTCCAAATGTGCATTCTAAGATGTGAACACACGTGCGCAGATGAGAACATGCATGCATAATTTTTTTTTAAAAGAAGTGCCTTAGTGGTATTTTGACCACTAGCTACAATCAAGGCAATGGATAGTACCATGGAACAAGTTCTCACCCACCATGGTCCTCCTATCCTAAGATGTACCTAGAAGACCAATTATTAGAGAACCAATTTACATAAATAGTATTGACATGCCAGCAAACTTTCCTTCACAAGTCTCCATCCCTCTCCTTTCTTCTCTTTCTGCTTTCTTTTTTACCCCTTCTCAACTGCTTTCTTCAACTCTTTTTTTTTGCTTTCTTTGACATTTTTCATGAGTTTTTTTTATTGGTATCCCGCTTCATCTAGCACAGGTGAGGTACCTGTTTTTGGCCCACTTAGCGAGGCTTTAGAGGGAGGCCGATTGTGGTAGGGAAGTGGGTGTGGTGCAAGGTGGTGCAAGGCCAACTACATCATAGATTGTTGAGTTCGAGGTGGAGGAAATATTATATGTGGGTATGTTTAGAGAGGGTCATGGGCCTTGATGAATTTGTTAATTTTTACCTTACCCTTTACTAGGGTTGCACCTAGGATTTCCTGGTAGCCTTGGGTTGCCATTGCCATCTCTTGGTACTTTTTGTCATGGACTGAAGAGGTTGGGGGAACCGATGGTGTAACCTTAGGGACCCAATTTCTTTTGTTATCTTCATAATACCCTTGGGCCCACCATCTTTGGGTAGCACTTTTTTTTGGGGGGGGGCATCTTGTTCAATGGATCGGTGTGGATTGCGTTGCTTTGGGTAGCCAGAATTATTTTTGTCCAACATAGTAGCCTAGGGCATCCAATGCTAGACCTTCCTCTTAGGTACACCCAGATTTTCATCTACCCTTCATAGTAACCTTGTGCTCAAAGCATTACTTTTGGTACACCCACCATGGAAACTCCCTTCTCATGGAAACATTAGTGTTGTTAGGGATCGATGGTTGTGGGTGGTCTTAATTCTGCAAGGTTAGATATGTTAGCAATACTAATGTTAGTTAGGTTAGTTTTGGAAGAGGCTACTTATGTTGGGGGGTACTCGACGGCAAAGGTTGATGAGGGTGGTCTTGATTCTGCAAGGTTAGATATGTTAACAATATTAATGTTAGTTAAGAGGACTTTGATAACCCCAATACTTTTAAGTAGAAGAAGAAATCAAAGGCAAAGTGTTTCTATTATTTACGACAAGCCTGGTCATGTGGTTAAATCATGTAGATTGAAGGAAGCAGATGAGAAGAATGACACTTTGAATCCTTTAAAGGAATATGGGAACAATGCTAAAGCAGTGGAGTTGTTTGTGTGAAAATAGAAGAAAACTATGCAAAGGCAAAACATTCTTGAGCCTTTGATGGTTCATGGATCATCGACAGTGGAGCATCCCGACATAGGACTAGTCAAAAGGGCTAGTATACCTCCCTCAATATTATGGGGAAGTCTTTCTTGGTGGCAATCAAGAACGATGCCAAATGTCTAACTATAAATTTAGGTACCGTTTCTTTTATTTCTAGCAATGGTGATACTAAGGACCTGTTCGATGTCCTTTATATGCTAGACATTAAGAGGAATCTGTTGTTTTTATTGCATCCATAGCTAACCATGACTTGAATGGTCTCTTTGATAAGGTTAGTGCAATCAGCATAGATGCTAATAGCAATATCATTGGGAGAGAAATCTGACACAACTTATATGAGCTGTCAGCTTTTATAGCCTAAGCCGATGGGGACAAGCAAGATATAGTAGCATGAGAGATTTGGGCATTTGAGTAGTCTTAAAAGAGATGCAAAGGTCTAGGATTGTGTCACATCTACAAATATTTTTAGAGATGTCAAAAAAATGCCAACCACATTGGGTGGTTCTTCCTACTTCGATGACTTTAGTAGAAAAATGTGGGTGTATTTTCTTCAGGATAAGGCTAAAGCTCTTGGAAAATTCTAAATATGGCATAACTTGGTAAAGAATGAGATATGAAAGAGCTTGAAGAAGTTTTGAACATATTGAGGAGGAGAATTCACATGAAAGGAGCACATGATCAAGAGAGATTTGATAGTTGCTCATACTCCGCAACAAAATGGTGTTACAAAGTGCAAGAATCACATAGCTATGGAGATGGTGTGGAGTATGCTCAAAGGTAAAGGAATGAAAAATTCTTTTTGGGCCAAGGCAGTTAACACTATAGTGCGTATCCTTAACAGGAGTTACATAAAGGGAGTGAAGGGAATGGCACCTCAAGAAGCTCATTCAAGTAAAAAACCCTCAGTTACATGTTTTAGGACATTTGGATGCGACTGTTTTGTGCATGTTCTAGACTCATCCAGAATCAAGTGAGATTCTAAGAGTAAGAAGTGTATCTTCTTGGGGTACAATATGGAGTCAAAGGGTTACCGATGATACGATCCAAATGCATAGAAGATAATTATCAGCCGCTCGTGATGTGGTGCTAAAGGGACAGCCTTATCAGGTGGAGGAGAAGGCTCTATTCATGCTATCCTTCAACGAAGAACTAGCCCACCAGGAGACACAACCACCAATGATACCAACTCCACAAGTGACGAAGTGATGAAGAAGAGAAGCCAAAAATGATACCTACCTTCCCACTTCTATGAAATAGTGTACTAGTTACGTCTTTCATGTTTGTATGGTGGTGGGTACCATCACATTTATATGCTATGGCATTGCAAATTTGTAATTGTTGTAATATTTATATGATAGTGATGTGTGGACATAGGCTAATAATAAGTTGGCCCACTTTTCCCCTCTTTAGGAGGTTTTTTCCCCTCTTTAGGAGGTTTTTTCCCCCGAGCATATGTACGCACTCTTATGAGTGTGGAAGTGATCTTATCATATCAGTACACTTTTTCCCTCTTTAGGAGATTTTTATATATGCACTCTTATGATGTCACTACAATTGTACTTCACTCATTCTCATCAATCTACTTTGATTGTTGTGCTTCAATCTATCTCTCCTTGCTTGCTGCATCTACGTTGATCTCTAGTCCAATAATTAGTATAGGAGCAGGTTCTCTTGGATCTCACCCCCTTGTCATCTTCTCCTTGATTTGCTCTTTTTATTATCTCGGATTAAGCTATCCTCTTAGGTGGAGAAGGTATATTATATAATGTTTTGTTAACTACGTAACTATGTTAATATAGTTTTTGTGCATTTGAAGCATTTTCAGGGCTCGTTCACATGCTATAACATTTTTGTAGGCATCTTGGGGGAGTGTTAGTTTGAACTGTTTTTGTTCAATTTCAGGTTTTTTGCACAACAATAGGGAGCATTTGGTGTGCAAACAGTGTCATTGTCATCTTTGACATCGTATATTTGAATTTATCTTTTCAATAGCTTTAACAACGTCATCAATTTCTACAGTCCTGTTAAGTATCATTTCCACACTCTACACTTTGTAAATTTTCATACACTTTGCAAGTTTCATTAGTGATTTACTCGTATCCATTTGGTTGCATTCTCGGTTGCATTATGTGGGCATTGACAGTACCTGCAAAGAATATTTGAATTCTTTGTCTAGCATAATAGCATAGTATAGGTACTTTGGATGGTGATACCAATTCTGACTGTGGCATCATTCGCCTCTGTACCTCCCACTCTAGAAAAAGGTAAGTGGGACAGTAGGGATGCATAGGCATATGCATTAGTGGTACTTTCAGTGAAAAGGAGTATTATTTCTCATATTCACTCATGTAAAATTGCAGAGCATGATGAGTTCCTCATAAGGATTAAAGAACTCAAGGAGCAGCTAGCATAAATTGAATGAGGCTTATCCAAACACTTCTTTGGTACCTACTATTCTCATAGCTCTAACGGATTCATACCAAGGTTTTGCATCTACACTTCAGCTCATGATGATGAAGGGAAGCCCCAATGCCCTTACTTTGATAAGTTAGTTGCAGTGCTCTTGCAAGAAGAGCAATCACGACAAAACCAAACTAGTATGCATGTGGGAGATTAGGCATTTGTGTTGCCAATCAAAAAGGTAAAGGCAATGCCTTTCTCAAAGCGGCTATAAGACAAAGGCAGGATCAGCCCAATCTTTTGGAAAGGATGTCGAGAAGGGGGTGATAAGCCTAAGAAGAAAGGCAAATGCAACTACTATCAGAAGCCAAGTGATTACACCAATGAATGTAGAAAAATATTGGAGAAGGAGAAGAAGAAAGAGTCTAGCATAGTTGTTGCTGATGCATCAGCACCAAGTGCTAAAAAGAAGGAGTCAACAAACTATGCACAAGATGATTGGGCATTCATTGTGCACTGCAGTTACAATCCTTCTATCATGATGTATGCATGTCAGTCATGTTTGGTACTTTGATAGTGGTGCTAGCAAGTAAATTACTTCTAAAGCATGATTTATTTTCCTCATTTGAGTTTGCTCCTCAAGGAGAAAGAGTCACATGTGGAAATAACTCCTCATATCCAGTAAAAGGAGTTGGTAAGATTGTTCTCATTGCTGCAAATGGTGGGACAATCACTCTCTCACAAGTTTTGTTTGTGCTAGGCATAAAAAAGAACTTATTGTCAATCTCTGTCA
Source organism: Cibotium barometz (assembly GCF_041138505.1). NCBI lineage: Eukaryota > Viridiplantae > Streptophyta > Polypodiopsida > Cyatheales > Cibotiaceae > Cibotium > Cibotium barometz. The sequence continues at coordinate 48,267,320 of NC_141063.1, forward strand.
TTGCTCGGGCAAGCCTAGTTGGTCAGATTTGTTGATGACATATGTTCAATTCATGACTGGAGTGATGGAGACATCACTCTGGTAGTACCTCTAAGCCATGGGCTTTATAGAGAGTGGACAAGTATGAGAGATTGGCACATAATGCTTGTTTAGTTACTACCACATGTGCTATGAGTGAATGACGCTGAGCTATGGCATGCTCGCTTTGGTCACTTGAATTTTGGTAGTTTGTCGCACCTTAAAAGCCAAGAGATGGTGTTAGAGTTGCTAAAGATTGAAACCCTCATCAAACATGTATGTGAGGGGTGCATTTTAGGCAAAGATGTAATAGGCATCATTCCCGAAAGATGGATAAGTTAGGGCTTTCCAGAATTTACAGCTTATACATAGTGATATATGTGGTCCCATGAGGACACCATTAGTCAGGATACCTTACTTTGTGACTTTTATTGATGACTACTCCTAAGCACAAAAGTTAGAGGTTTTTACATGTTTTAGAAACTTTGTTTCTATGGCTGAAAATGTGTTTGCATGTAAAGTTGGCACCCTTCATACAAATTGAGGGTGGGAGTAAATGTTAAAGGAGTTCCATGTATATGGTTGAAAGAGACATAAAACATCAATGCATAGTGCCTTATACACCTCAGTAAAATGGTGTGATTGAGAGAAAAAACTGATCTCTCATGGAGATGGCACATTGCATAGTTAAAGGCTAAGATTTACCTCATGTTTTTTGGTTGGAGGTAGTTATGTGTTCTTTACTCCTCTTTACATAGAGGGTACTCTCAGTTGTTGGACTCTTGCAAAAACCATTTGCAACCAATTATTTATTTATCTTTTCATAACATGCCCTAGGAGCCTAGTTAAGGCCATATAAAAGCTTTTCTTAAATTGTACACTTTAGATTCCTGCCCCTTCTCAACAAAACCATGAGGCTAAGATACATAAACCTCCTCATACAAGTCACCATTTAAGAAGGCAGTCTTGATATCCAATTGATGTACATTCCAACCATGATGCACTACCAATGCAATAATACACCTAATCGTAGTCATACGAGATGTGGGTGCAAAGGTCTCATCATAATCTATACCCTTCTCTTAAGTATAACCCTTTGCAATAAGCCTTGTCTTGTAACATTATAAACATACTTTGTACCATTGGCCTTTTTACCATAAGGCAAATCTGCTAAATACCAAGTGTCATTTTTGAGGATTGAGTCATAGTCATCCTTTATGGCCTGCACCCAATGATCATTTTCCCATGCTTCCTTAAAGGAAATAGGTTCCTCTTCATTGTATATAATGGCAATAAGAGCATGATCCACAAAAGAATAAGATGCATGATGAGAACCTGCACGTGTCCTGCTAGGTAAAGGAGTAGCATTTGTTGTCCCACAATGTCTGCACTAGCCATTTTGGCTCTTGAAAGCCTATGTGGCTTGCCTTTCCTCATCTCCCAGCACTGCATCATCCATAATTGCCTCATCTCAATAGGTTGATATGTGGGTTGAAATTTGAGCTGATTTTCAGCTAGTATGGGCTAATTTGCAACACCTTTTTGAGCATTCATTTGCTCCATATATGGTTACCTACATTGTACAAAGGTTATTGTACAAAGGTAGGAGTGTATCGAAGATGTCTTGTGACATTTTGCCATTTTTTAAACATAGATTTCTATAAAATTTTCTCAAAATCTTGGTTTAAAAAACTCCTCCTAATGCCCCCTCCGCTCGAGGTGACCTTATCATGTCACTTTACTCTTAATGATCGCATGTAGTAGACTTAAAATATTTTTAAGTGAACCCCCGAGGTGATCTTATCATGTCACTTCAGTTATACTTCACTCATTCTCATCAATCTACTTTGAGTGTTGTGTTTCTATCTCTCTCTCCTTGCTTGCTACATGTATGTGTGTGTTGCTACATTAATCTCCACTCCAACAGTAATCCCTCATAGTTGGGTCCTATTTTCTCTAAGGATCTATGTAAACAATTATGTAGTTAAACTACGTTATCTTTATATCATTGTATCTCTCATGTAACTAATGTTTGCCATTTTATCTTGTGTATGGGGTTGTAGAATGTTCACACACACACACACACACACACACACACACACACACAAATATAATCATCTTAGCAATGGCTCCATTGGATGCACTTGTGTATGGGGTTGTCACACACACACACACACACACACACACACACACACACACAAATATAATCATCTTAGCAATGGCTCCATTGGATGCACTTTTGTTCATCAAGACAAGGTGCAAATATTGAGATGACTCATGGGTTCCATATCATGAACGAGTGCAACATTGAAGGTTTATGGTCTCCTCATTTCATTTGCCAAGTAGGGAGGTCGATACACCATAAGTGTCAAGGGTGAATATTTTTGACTACTCATGTTTTTGTTGGGCTTAAGGTACCACAAGATGGCATGCTTGTTTTGAAGTGGCTCCCTATTGCTCCCTCCCTCTTCGCAAAACAAACCACACAAGTCTCCCATGGCTAAAATTTAAAGACCCACCCTAACCTTCAACTTAAAGGCCTATAAAGATCCTTGACCTTTAGTATACTATTTTTGAACCTCGATACTTAGTAAGATTTTCTTAGAGTGAGTGCTTTTTTTGAAGGTAAAAAATATGCTATGATGCCTTAAGCAATCTTCAAGTTTTAGCATTGCATTTTCTCCACTTGCCACCGTTTGATGTCTAGTAGACTTCTAAAACCATTTAGCCTTCCCCCCCTCTCTCCCCGCCCTCCTCCTCTTCTTCTCTCTCCCAAAAGAGTATCCATGGTTTACCCAAGGCTCAAAACACTCTTAGCCTTTCTGCTCTCTCTAACATGCAAAGCCACCTTCTCATTTTGCTCTTTCATGGATAGTATAATCCACATAATGTGCAACAAGCCTTTAGAGACATGTAACCTTCCAAGTTCTGAATCTTGGGTACCATATTCGGGCTACAATGAATGCATTAGCGCTACGTTGTTGCCCTAAGGTTAAAACCTTACGGCCCTAACGTTAAAGCAAAATGAAATGTAGCTAGACCAAGTGAAAAAAAGCTGAAACAGAATGCAACGTAGGAGGAATTTTTTCGTTCGGATTGCTCTCTCTATCTCTCTTTTTCTCTCTCGCGCTAGAGGCCACAGCCTCAAATGCCAATGGCATAGTGCTGCCTTTTATTAGCACTTTGAGGCGACTAGGAAGAATTTGGAGATGTCTTCCAAATTCATATTTTTTTTCACTCCCTACACAATTTCATTTTTTCCTTTTTTCCAAACTTAAGGTTTACATTATAAAGTTCCCGCTCTCAAATTAATTAATTAATGCAAATCGAAATTTATGGACCATATAATATTGCCTAGACAAGGGACATGTGAGTTTTAACATCCAATCAACCATTAGCCTCCTCAAAAAGTTATACATCCCTTTCTTTTATTCACTGCATTGTTTTTACACGTGGCAAGGGTTCATTTTACTATCCCGGCTTCCCACTTTGCTGTGATGATCCATGGCCACTGAACCAAAGCATTCATCAACACCACCACAACCACCACCACAACAGTGGCAGCAACAAGAAGAACAGCAGAGCCATGCCTTAGATCGGCCCCTCAAGGATGGAGAGCGCCTGCTGGCCCCAACTCGTCGCCCCGATGGCACCATGCGCAAGCCCATCCGCATCCGCGCTGGCTACACCCCCCAAGACGAGGTCGCCATCTACCAGTCCAAGGGGGCCCTGGTAAGCCCTCGCCCCTCGCCCCTCGCCCCTCTCTCCTCTTGTCTGAATGGATTTTCCAAACCCTTAACTATTTTTGTTTCTGTGTTTGAGTAAGCCCTAAATTCTGTTAGGCTTTTGTTTATGTGCTTGAGTAAACCCTAAATTCTGCTAGGTTTTATGCCTAGTATATCTTCAACTACTTTTTGTGTTGCCCTTAACGGCTTTCTTAAAACCCTTTATTCTGCTAGTATTTTTTGTTCTCACATACTGGATAACCCCCCTCTAGCCAAATTAGGGTTGTCCAGATGCCCAAGTTTGGGTCCTCTAGTAGATGCATTTGCGAGACCCAAGATCCTCCTGTAGTTACTGCCCGCAGGCGGTTAATTATGTGCCGTAGGCGATGCCGCTGAGGAAGCACCAAGGGGGTTTTGAACCTAGGACCTCTTGGTCCTAGGCAAACACCTTCACCACTTGAGCTATCACCTCATTGGAGTTGGGTGGTTATTTATAAGGGTATATCTTAGTCTAAACGTACTTTAGCTGCTCATGTGTGTGTCTGGCTATATGAAGTGTTGGAACGCAACTAACACATACGATGTTGCATTATGAGATTTGTTTGTACTCACTTTTCTACCGTTGTTTTCAGTTTCCTTTATGAGATGCTTGATGGCTTATCCTTGCTTTTCACACTTTGGAGATTTTGAATGCAGTATAGAAGAGGGGTACCTCAAGTGCCACCAGGGTATGATCTAGTAGATGATGTGCCCCAAAGGTCGAAAACAAAGTCTGCTAAAAAGAACCAAAAAAGGAAGGAGAAAAAGCATCAGGTAGTTTTGCCACAGATTTGCATGTTTTGCTCCTCATGGTCGTTCTTATAATCATAAATTGAGATAAAGTTGGGTTTGTTGTTTGGGAAATTGTCAAAATGAGGGTAAATTAAAGATTGTTTTCTTTGTTGATCCAAGCTCGTCATTTGTGAACCCACATGTCAAAAGTAATTTGCTGCTTCGAATAGGCAGTAGGATGCCGCAAGGCTACATTTGAGCATGCTTTTTAGTATTACTTGGGCATGTAGTAAGTTGCATAAATGGTTTACTAGCTGGGAGAAAAGCATTATGAATTGCCAAGGAAGATCTTGAGCTTGCCTGAAGCTTTCAAAGGGTTAAGTTGGCCCTTCTATTACAAGTATCAATTCCCCAACCACAATCTAATAGCCCAAGCCCAACACACTTTGGGTGGAAGAAAAACATGTATTTGTTTAAATTTAAAGACCCAACATGCTGCATTTCACTTGACCATGGCCAGCCACTCCATGGGAATGCTTGTCACCTCCGATGGAGTGGGTAGGCTTAATTATTTGGAGGATCTCAACAATCAATGGGCATTTTATATGTGGTTCTTAAAGTTGTAACAACAATGTATACATGGCTAATTTGTGTAGAGAGAATTCTATTCCAAGAGAGTTGGGAGTCTTGTTGAGTGAGTTGAAGAGGCTTCTTGTTTTTAGGCAATTGTCTTTTTCTTGAAGTTTGGTCAAATGGTAGTGAACATGGCAATGTGTCATGTGTACCGTGCACTTGGGAGCTATATTGTCATGGGTGCACATGGACATGTCTAATCTCAAGGTTAATCCGTGAAGTTGGCAACAGATAAACAAGAGTTTAGGGCAATAGCAAGGCTTAGGTTTATGTAGAAGAATCCCTACAACCATCAACCATGTGGACCAAATGAAGTCGTGATGATTATATCTTTTGTGGGTTTTTGTCCTTGTTGCTGGCGACAGTAGGTTGGCCAATTGATGGGCATGTTTGGAGCCTATATATGGCTAGGCTAGAATACAATCTTTTCATCTGACCCCCTTTTGGGCAGGTCAAGAGTCAGGTCTTTAGAGGTCTTGTCACCATTTGGCCGCCCACGTGGTCTTCCCCTATTTTGTGCCAAGGTACGGGAGGCTAGGGAGCTTTGTGTCGCATGTATTGAGGCTAGGACTTGTGTCACCTACTACGAGACGCCAAGCCTTGTCACCCGTAGTGGGGCCAGGAAGTGGAATCCACTGTCAGGGTGGCGCCAACCTTTGTATTTTGACATCTAAGGAACCAGGAACAAAGGAGAATGCTCAAGGTTTATATTCCACTGTAGGGAATTGAGTATTCTAGAACTTGAGTGGGGTTGTCCTAGTTGTATCCGAAAGGAGCAACTTTGAGATTGAACAACACTAAATCTTTGTACAAGTGTCTTGTGTATCCCGCACTTGGATGTCACGTGGATGCAGGTGCAGGACGTGGAGTGGAAATTGGTCCCATGTGAGCCCTAGTCCGAGACGAGTCAGCAAAGGTTCCACTCTAAGTGTCCAAGGTCAGGTGTACAAGCCAGTACATGGTCGCGGTCAGGTGTGCATTGTCACGCACATGAAGCAGTGCTAGTCCGTACTATGAGTCTCCCTCTGGAATGATGTCAGGTGTCTTGAGTGTGTGGTTTGTAGCTAGATTCCAGGCATCTGTCTAGAAAGGGGGCAACCCTCTGGGCTACTTAGAAAGGGTATTGTATCCCTTGAATGGGAAAGGGGTAGGCCTCCTTAGGCCATTCCTAGGCCCAAGAGGCCCATGGCCTTGCCCACGACCCAAGGAGGTTGTGGCTTAGTTGGCCAGCCCAAGGAAGGGCTTGGCAGGCTATCGGCTAGTCCATGCGGGCTTGGCCAGCCAGCCGAGTCTAGCCCAGCTAGGCGGCCAGGGCATAATTTCTGCCCAACGCCAAAGCATGGCTTGGACAGCAGTCAATGGGGCGGCCAGAGCACATCATAAGGCTTAGATGTGAAAAGCGACTTTTACAAGTCATGGTAGTTTGTAGTGCAGGTCGATTGCTAATTCAGCAAACCGACTAGCACCTAAATGGCTTATGCGCAGCGGAGATGATGACCAAATCTGGGAACACGAGCAAAACGCAATGCAGAAAAAATAACAGCACAAGAGAGAGAGAGTGGTAGAGGCGTGTAACTCTGCTCTATATACACAAGAAGATCTTGAGAATGATACAAAATGGAATGGGGGCCATGGGGCCATTTTATATGGCCCCAAATACCCAGTCGGCCTGTGCTAAAGGCAGCTGGACTGGCCCTGAACCTCCACAACCACCAAATACACTCAGTTGGCCAGCTATCCTGAGTCGGCCTAAACAGATATGAGGTCGGGTTCTTGAAGGTACAGTCTGCCAGCACAAAGGCCCTCCTGCCAACATAGGGAAGCCACCCAAGCCATAGAAAAAATAGGAAAAATGGGGGAAAAATACGGAGAGGGGGGAAAAATGAGAAAACACCTAATAAGGGCAGGCACACCCACAACAGAGGCCCGGGTGTATAAAAATAGAGAGGAGATGACTTCTAACACCCCCTCTCAGCTCTTGGCTGGGAAACCAACCATAGGGAGATGGGGTGCCGCCTGAGCAAATCCTGAGATAGCGACTTCGTGAAGAGGTCCACCGTACTGTCCTCCGTCGAACAGAACTCTAGCAAGATGTCATCAGCAACGATCTGTTCACGAACAAAGTGCCTCTGGATGACCATGGTTCCTCCAGTGGTAGCCCAAACCTGCAATGCAACCTCTGCAACCTCACAAGCAGCAGCACAAGCAGCCCGGTACTCTGCCTCTGTCGTCGACAAGGCAAAAGATGACTGCCTCTTACTGCCCCATAAAACTGCTCCTGGGCCTAAAGTAGATCTCCTCGTGTCCGGATCTCCTCCCCAAACTGAGTCACTCCAATGGTGGAGTCGGACTCCATCCAACAATCCCCCTCCTATGTACAAGAGCCCATGATCCTTCGCATGCCGCAGGAACCACATGAAACACAATCCTGCCTCCCAAAGAGTCATCCGCAACCATGAGCTCAACTGCCTCATCAGGAAGCTCTTGTCCAATCTGGTGTCCATCAACCAAATCAATGAACCATTCTGCTTCTGAGTCAAAGAGGCATCACACTGCTCACAAGGATCAACACCTGTTACGGTGCAAAACCAAGTTCTAGAAACCTGCTGAAGACCACGCAAGGTCTTCTGAAACCTGTCAACCACTCCCTTTGAATCCGGAACCACAAAGCCTGGAGAAACCGCAAGTAATCAACTGCCACCTGCCTGGCTTTCCAAAAGGTCCTCGTGGAAAGAACATGCTCATCTACAGGAGTTTCTTTGTGTATACCCAGTAAGAATGTGACCAAAAAGCCCGCAGAGATCCTGTAAACCAGAACGGGAAGGAGTCATGTGCTTGGAAGCACCACTGTCTAGAATCCACTCCCGAGTATCCGTTGCGGAGAATTCTCCAATCTCCTCCCTGCCTGAAGAAAATAAAACATCGGTGTCCATCACCTCCAGGTGCACAAAAGCCGGAGTATTCATGATTGCTGCTGAGGAATCTTCACCCTTCTCGGTCTTCTGCTTGGGACACTGCCTCCAATAGTGGCCTTTCTCGCCACAATCATTATAGGTCCTCTCTGCCTTTAGTTTCTCGTGGTTAGTAACGGACTTCTTCTCAGAAGACTTCTCCGATGAAGCCTTCCCTTTGCCCATGTTACGGCCTTTCGACCGTTGGCTAGTTAAGGCCTCCGAACCTCCACCCCGAGGAGGGCTTGTGAATCGTTCCTCCTGGTCCAGGACCATGGGCACAAGCTCCTCCCACGTGATGGTGCTGAGCTTGCCACTGGTAATCAAAGACGAGTAAAATGCTGAATACTGAGAGAGCAAGTGTGACAGCAACGTTATGGCCATGTCCTCGGACGATATCTCCTTCCCAACCTGAAGAACTTCCTGCTGAAGAGCCTGCAACTTGTTAATATGCTCCCGCATCGTCGACGACTTTGCAAGGCTCATAACCCGCATCTGGACTTCCAAGGAAATCCTCTTCATGGGCGATACCCTGTTGTAAAGAGAGGCCAAATGGTGCCATATACCTTTGGCCAGCGTCATATGCTTTACATGATTGATTACCTGCGGTGTGCAGTTGAGAAAGATAAACGAACAGACCCTGGCGTTGACACGAACCACATCTGTGCCTGTGCCTCCCGGTCCTTTCGGATCGACGGTAACTCCCCTTCCTCTACTTCCGGCCGCGGAACCCCAACAACGATGAAATCAGCGAGGTCGTAAGACTCCAGAACAGATTCCATCATAACCTTCCATATGCCGTAGTTGTTCCCGTCCAACTGACGGTCCATCGGGAATGTGGGGAGTGTCGGGAACTTCACATGCCTCTTGGCCATCTCAAACAGATCTGCCATTGCGGGGATGTCCTCTGAAAAGGGTGGGTGGGTGGGAACAAGGAAGAACTAACACCTGCAAGCGGCTGTCCAGCAAATCAGCCCGCCGTTCTCTTGCTTCTCCTCTTCCCAAATAGTCCCGAACAGTCCACCAATCAGCAACACAACAGTCCCCCTCTTGCTCACACAAATCCCAAGAACTATCTAGAGCCTTGGCTTTGATACCATGTCAGAATGCGCAGCGGAGATGATGAACAGATCTGGGAACACGAGCAAAGCGGAATGCAGAAAAAATAACAGCACAAGAGAGAGAGTGTGGTAGAGGCGTGTAACTTTGCTCTATATACACAAGAAGATCTCGAGAATGATACAGAATGGAATGGGGGCCATGGGGCCATTTTATATGGCCCCAAATACCCAATCCGCCTGTGCTAAAGGCAGCCGACTGGCCCTGAACCTCCACGACCACCAAATACACTCAGTCGGCTAGCTGTCCTGGGTCGGCTTGAACAGATATGAGGTCGGGTTCTTGAAGGTACAGTTGGCTAGCACAAAGGCCCTCCTGCCAACACAGGGAAGCCACCCAAGCCATAGAAAAAATAGGAAAAATGGGGGAAAAATATGGAGAGTGGGGAAAAATGAGAAAACACCTAGTAAGGGCGGTCACACCCACAACAAAGGCCCTGGTGTATAAAAATAGATAGGAGATGACTTCTGATATGCTATAGCCAAGGTGAAGAGTGCAGGTTAAGAATAGGTCTTCAGATCTATAGATTTGCGTTATTGTACATCATTCTAATAAAGCAAATACACCATTCATGGTGAGGACCCACAGAGGAGATTTAGGATCCAATATTGTGTCTGACTCCCTCTCTCTCTACATCTCTCTCTATCTTGTGCATTATCTTCGTCGTGAAAGATTGCTGAATTCTGAACATTGAAGTTACCAATTCTATCCACTAAGCTTCCGCATGCTACATTGGTATCAAAGCCTTCTTCAAGTGTGAAGATTTAGCCAGAAAAACCAAAAAAAAGGAAGAAATCTTTTTTCTCGTGTGGTTGGTTTCTAGACTCTGTAGGGCCACCCCTTTTGGTGTGACTCCTGTCCCTAGAAAGATGGTTGGTTTCTAGACTCTGTAGGCCACCCCTTTTGGTGTGACTCCTGTCCCTAGAGAGACGGTTGGTTTTTAGCCTTTGGAAGCCTTCGGAAAGTCTCCCACACGCATAGTGGATGGTTTTATTGCGTTTTGGAAAGGAAGTGTATATTCCCACTATGGCGAGCTTCGACGAAGAGAGAGAACAAAGAACTTCAAGGAACACTAGGCAGTCCTTCAAGGGTGGCAAACATGAGTGTGCACGACATATTCCAGACGATGATGCGAGCAGTCGTAGACAGAGCACCAAGTTGGAAGAGCAGAAGGTGCAGATCTTGGCCTTGGAAGAAAGAATCCGTTTTCTAGTCCATTTTCTTTGTCTCCTTCTCTCTCCCCTTCTCTTTTCCACATCTTGAGAGCAAATCCTGTTCCTGACAACCCTTTTGAAGGGCTACCATCGTAGCTGAGTTCTACATTCGAGTTGCAGATGTGAGCATTGGAGATTCGATTGATAGAAGATCATGCGGCAACATCTCGTATTGCTTCTCAAGAAGACGCTAGGTGACGTGTGGAGCATGAAAGATTTCTTGCGGCTTTAGATGCGAGATTGACACCAGTTTCTTCGTGGAGTCATTCTCTCAAGAGGATGAACTTCAGTAAGTATAATGGTAAACTCGACCCCAAAGCCCTTTATTCTTGGCTGCATCAATTTGAAGCTTATTTTGCTATTGTAAGAAAAAATGATATTGACAGAGTGATCTTGGCTAGTTGGTATTTAGAAGGTGAGGCCATTCCATGGTGGACCCAGTGGGCTTATGCCCACATTTGATTAGGTATGGCAGCTTATGTTTCGGACGAGTTTGTCTTAGATCTTAAGCGGCGGTTTCTACCGCCCCATTACCTTGAGTGACTCGAGGACGAGTTCAGGGGGTGCGTCAAAACGCGCAACTAGTCCTACAGTTTGTCAACAAAATTTCGAACCTATGTTTGCGATTAGGCATTTCTGACAAGGACAAGAAAAGGCAGTTCCTTTATGGCCTTGATATGCAAATCCAGTGGGAAGTGTGTATGTTTCGGCCAGCCACCTTTGAGGATGTGCTTTTGCAGAGTGTTGAAATGAACTACAATGGCGGATAGCCCCCGAGTTCCCAGCGTTCCACCCCCAAGGCAACCACTTTGGGAGGAAAAGGCCAGATCCAGACAGGGTCTTCCCTAGGATAGAGCATGGGAGCCTGTGGCTCCAAGAACTCGACTAATGCGCCCAAGCTTCCTCCAGACCAGAAAGTTCAGGTAGGCAAGACCGGTGGGAAAGTGAGTGTCGAAGAGACAGCTTAGTACAATGAGGAGGATAGGTGTTTCTTTTTTCACACAAAAGGAGACATTTCTAAGAAGCGTCCAAAGATGAGTACAACTCCGGAGACTACTACCCTAGTCTCCACGACTTCCATGGTGAGCCGCGCTCCCACATAGACCTCAACGGTCGTCCCTAGCTCTTCGGACCCGAGTTCTTTGCTTGGTGCAATCATTAGCTGGGAGCTTGAAGATAAGTAGAAGGGTGCCGAAGACCAAGAGTATGAGCGCAACGAACTGCTCAAGACTTTTATCTACATAGGTGGCAAGAGAGTTGTTGTCTTGTTTGATAGCGGCAGCACGGAGGATGTGGTAACGGAATAGGCTGCTCTCGGCGAGCCCAGTTTCTATCAACTTCGGTTGTTAAGAAGGTTGAGGAATTTAGCACGGGAATGATGACGAGGATCAAGTATGAAGCTCAAGGTGCTAAGCTAGTGATTCAGGGTATAGAGTTTGTGCGCGACTTTATGGTTGCTCCACTTGTAGGAGTAGACATAATTTTCGGAATTCAATGGTTTCACAAGTTCCAGTCAGACATTGATTAGGACAGGCACACTTTTCGGATTACCCAGAATGTGTCCATAGCCCCAGTAACCATTAAGTGTGAGCTAGGAATCCCGAACTTTCCTCTCATAAGCCACTTGTAGGCTAAACGAGAAATACAAAAAGGCGCACGTGCAATAATGGAATCGCAGTTGGACCGCCAACTCCAAGAGTTGTTGCAATCTGGCTTCATATGCGCTAGTGTGTCGCCATGCGCAGCCCCGATATTGTTTGTCAAGAAAACGGATGGTTCTTCTCAATTGTGTGTTGAACTCAATAAGCTAACTATCAAGAGCAAGTTCCCGATGCCTTGAATAGATTACATTCTCGAGAGGTTGAATGGGGCCAAGGTGTTCTCGAAACTGGATTTGAAGAAGGGTACCTTTGGGTTAGGATTGTTGAGGGGGACATCCCCAAGATAGCCTTCCGTATGTGTCACCATTTGGCCACCTAATTGGTCCACCCATGCTTTCTCATCATGTATGCACATTGGGCTGGTGTCCATGGTGATAGATGTGCAGCGGAAGAAGGGAAAGTGGAAACACAGGGGAGAGAGTGAGAGAGAGAGAGATGGAGAGGGAACACAGGTGAGAACCTGCTCTCAATATCATCAACAAAAGGAATACATGTCCCGAGCAAGAGGGGAGGAAAACCTCGTATGTGAGGGACTGCAGCAAACAATGCTAAGCAAGCAGTGAATAATGAGGGAGGCAAGCCAGCTATATATATGCCCACATTAAGGCAGCCGACTAGGGAAAAGATCCTCCACGACTAGGGAAAAAAGCCCAAGACTCCATAAAATGGGGAAATATATGTGAGGGGTGACCAGCTCCCATAGCTAACATGGTCAGCCCTAGAGGCTAAAATAGGACACCAAACAAGGAGCCAGCAACAAGGAGATGATTCTTAGCACTGGATGCTAAGTGAACTCCAAGAAGCCAGAGACGCCATCCTCGATTGAAGATGAAAGACTGCAGAAACAGGTACCAGGAAAGCTCCACAAGCAATCTCCTCAGCAACTCAGTTACAAAAGCAACAGAACAAGCTGCCAGGTACACCGTTCCTCTGGAAGAAAACAACCATGTAGGCTGCGATGTGCTTCCCCAAATAAGGGTTCCAAACCCAAGTGTAAGAACACTCCCCGAAGTCGTATGTCCGGTATCCAGCCTGGAGAAGGTATGAAAAAATCTGGCTGCTCCTCACTGGAACCCTCATAAGAAAGAGTCAATCTGCTCTTAACTCTGTACCAAGAGTAGCCAAATGCTGTACAAAAGCATCCTCTGAAAAGGTCAGCATCGCAAGATGTAAAGACTCTGCAGAAAAGATGGGGTCCATCTATTCAAACTCCGTACCATGAGTTGCCCAATGCTGTACATAAGCACACTCCACTGAGGTGGGCATCGACAGATGAAAGGACTCCACATCCTCCTTCGAAAAAAGATGTTGTCAGACTGGTAGAAGCCCAACTTGATTTTGATCCAAATCCAAAAAATTCTAGAAGTACCACTGTGCCCTTGGCATGGTTAGGAACCATAGATCCAAAGCATCCCACTGGGTCCGAAAAACCATCCTCCAAAACAACAAACTTGCAGAACTGGCGGGGGGAGGGGCATCCTCAGAAGCATCACAAAGAGAGGCAGAGGTAGGTCCTCACAATGAGGAAGGGAAGCAGGAATATAAACTGCAATGGTAACAAAGTCCTCAAAAGCATCACTGAGAGCAGACGACTGTTCCATAAGTAGAATCAGATCCTAAGAATCAGCAACAAACAAGTGATCCATGTGAAAGGATCACACCTCACAGGAAAATCACCCTCCTTTCTTTGCAAGCACTGCAAAGAACAGAGGCTCGGACAAAATAAACTCTGCTGAGGATCTCTGAAAAGATCACTACTCTCCTCCAAAATTTGTAAACTCTTGTCATAGAAGAAAGTTTCCACAGATACAAAACAGCTCCCGAAACTGATTCTCAAGTGAAGTAGCCGGAGATTTCCTCCACCTATATGCATCATCCATACATGCTACAGCCCTCTGGTGAAGGTAACACAGCATTCATAAGCATTTACAGCATTCTAACACAGTTTAGAACTGTCCACTACCTTCTTTTCTCAGCCTCAGGTGTGTAGCCCTTCCTCATGCCCTTGGGAAGAGTGCATAGGCTCGAGATCAGTTCATTGAGGTGTTTCTACAGCCGTGTACAGTTCAGTTAGGCTTTCGATCCTCCGAGATCTTGCGTTTGGCTTATCTACAGTCCACAGTCATTCTCTCTAAAGAAATAAAGCAAATACTATCTCGTTATCGGGATAGGGTGCCCTTCAATGGGTAATTGGGGACCCAATCTGGTGTACAGTTCTCATATATCTCTCTCTCATCTCTTTAAAGTTTGAAGTATTAAAGTGGATTGCTAAACTCACGAAACTCAGGATATAGAAGACGGTGTGAGCATTTGTGTGAGAGGATCTTCCAATACAAGGACTTCCACTGCATATCACATTGGTATCAGATTCAGATTGTCCACACACACCGTATCCTAGCGTGGGGGCATCCTTGGATTGTTAGATTGCGTTCCGGCACGATCACCGACTTCAGCATCATGTCTACAGAAGAGAGTACTCATCAGTCGGAAGACGTCTCCCCCGAAGGAGACCATGTTCTTCCGCCTACAGCAGACACCATAGCTCTTCTTAGAGCTTAGAACTAGCTGCTCATCGAGTGTCTCCAACTCTTGGAGGCAACAGCAGCACGTCCTCCTCCACCTCCAGCAACACCCGACTATATCTCCCTCTTCTTTCAGATGGAAGAACAAAGGAGAGAGGATGAGGCCGAAGGAAAAGAGAAAAAACAGAAAGACGGGACTATGAGGAAGCCCAACGCAGGATCGACGAAGACCGGCGTGAGGCTGAACTCGCCTCTCGGGAACACCAACGTGAGCTTGATCGAGAACGTATGTTACTCGAGTACCAACGAGAAAAGAAGGCCATACACTTGAGGTATCAATAGCTCTCCTCAGTCTCCCCAGTCATAGGTGTCACTAGCCAGCCGTCCGCAACAGCATCAACCATCACCAGTCAACCAAACTTCAGTAAGTATGATGGTAAGTGTGATCATTCATCAGTTAATCAATTTATTCACCAGTTTAATGCTCATTTTCCATTAGCTAGGATCACAGACCCACAAGATAAAGTCCACTTAGCGGCTTCCCATCTCACTGGTGAGGCAGTCACTTGGTGGCAACATTGGTCTAGTATTCATACAGACCAAGCCACAAGTATCACAGCCTTTGACTAGGACATCTTTGTCCATGACCTGGAGACCAGATTTCTCCCGTCCCAGTACATGACCGGTCTGAAAGACGAGTTCTATGGACTCAGACAGAACGGATCCCCAGTGCTTCAGTTTTCCGGTAAGGATAATACTTTAGCACAGCAATTAGGGTTATCTGAGCAGGCTAATAAGCATAATGTTGTGGTGTCTGGATAGGAGGTCTGCTAACTGAGGGACTGAAGATGTAATGGATGCTACTAATGAGGGAGGGGCTGTTTGAGCACGAACATAAAGGAGTGCTCCTTCTGCTCCCTTGCGGATAGCTCGTCTGGCCTGGAGATGCGAAATCAATGGGATGCCAAGAATGCTTCTATCCCCACGAATCATGACAGGCTCAGGAAAACCTTTACAGATAGTAAAAGTGTCCTGCCCCCAATCGGGAATAGGCTCATATTGACGGAACCACTGAATTCCTAAGATCATGTTGTTAGAAGTCATCTCCTGTCTATTTGTATACACCAGGGCCTTTGTTGTGGGTGTGCCCACCCGTATATCATTTTTCCACACTCCCCGTATTTTTTCCCTATTTTTCCCATTTTTTCCTAGTGGCTGGAGGGCTGCCAGGTGAGGCCAGGAGCACCCCTATGCTGGCCGACTGGACTTTCCTCAGTCGTGTGCATCTGGGCTGCTGGCCTACTTGTTCTGACCAGTCGTGGGCATCAGGCTGCTGGCCGACTGGTATTTTCTCAGTCGTGGGGTATTTTTCTCAGTCGTGGGCACCTTCTGTAGCTGGTCGACTGCTCACATGGAGATGTATATATTGCCCCTCAGCCCCCACCACTTTCTCATTCAGTTTTTCGGGATCTTGTGTATAGAGAAGAGTTTACACACCTATCTCTCTGTGTTTCTTGTGCTGATTATTTTCTGCAGTCTACTTGCTCTTGTCTACCCAAGTTTGGTTGTCATTTCTGCTGCATATTCTGACATGGTATCAGAGCCCTAGGCTCTAGGAGATCTTGGGCGTTTTTCTGAGCAAGAGGGGGAGCAACAGGTTGCTGATCGGTGGACTGTTTCGGGCTGAACGGGAAGTGAAGGTGCAAGAGGAAGGCGGGCAAAGGGGCTGGACAGCCACTTGCATATTTTCTGATTTTCAGATTTTTCCCACCCACCCACCCTTTCAGGTTACTCTCCGAGATGGTAGATTTACTCGAGATGGCTGAGAAGCACGTGAAGATTCCGACTCTCCCCACGTTCCCAGTGGATCGTCAGTTGGACGGGTCCAATTACGGCATCTAGAAGGTCATGATGGAGTCAGTTTTGGAGTCATATGATCTTGCTGATTTTATTATCATAGGGGTGCCACGGCCGAAAGCTGAGGAAGGGGAGTTATTATCGACGAGGAAGGACCGAGAGGCACAGGCACACATGTGGGACCGTGTCAACGCCAGGGTCCGGTCGTTTATATTCCTCAATTGCACACCACAGGTGATCAACCATGTGAAGCACATGACGCTGGCGAGAGGCATATGGGAGCACTTGGCTTCTTTGTACAACAGGGTGTCATCCATGAAGCGGATATCCTTGGAAGTGCAGATGCGGGTTATGAACCCTGCAAAGTCTTCGACGATGCGGGAACACATTAACAAGCTGCAGGCCCTTCAGCAGGAAGTCCTTCAAGCTGGGAAAGAGATATCATCCGAAGATATGGCCATCACGTTACTTTCCCACTTGCCTGGTCAGTATTCCGCTTTCTATTCCTCGTTGATCACGAGTGGCAGGCTCCGCACCATTACTTGGGAGGAGCTTGTGCCAATGGTCTTGGACCAGGAGGAACGTTTCACGAACCCGCCTCACGGTGGAGGTTCGGAGGCCTTAACTGGCCAACGGTCGAAAGGCCGTAACACCAACAAGGGCAAAGGGAAGGCTTCACCGGAGAAGTCTTCTGAGAAGAAGCCTGATCCAGAACGAGAGAAGCTGAAGGCCGAAAGATCGTGTAATGATTGTGGCGAGAAAGGCCACTACTGGAGGAAGTGCCCTAAGCGGACAGGGAAGAGTGCTGATTCCTCAGCCTCAGCTGCGAAGACTCCGGCATTTGTGCACTTGGAGATGGTGGACTCCGATGCTTCATCATCTTCGAGCGAGGAGGCAGTTGGCTTCACCGCGAAGGATACCCGGGAATGGATTCTCGACAGTGGTGCTTCCAGGCACATGACTCCATCCCATGACTTCTTTCTGGATCTGAAACGGCAGTCAGGTCGTATCTTTATTGGCGATAACTCCACTATTCCGATTCATAGTGAGGGCCGGATGGAGATTATTCCTGACGGCAAGGGGGGCAAGCATGCTTCCCGTGTTCTTTATGTCCCTGCTCTGGGCTTTCATCTTTTGTCAGTGCATGAGGTATGCAAGACTGGCTTTCGGGTGGAATTTGAGGAGCATTCAGTTGCTCTAAGGGACCGTGAGACAGGCAAAGTTGTTTGGGAAGGCGGTGTGGAGAATGGCATCTACAAGCTCTCTGCACTCTCCTCATTGACAGGCTCTCAGGTCGGAGATTTGTGGCACTTTCGTTTTGGCCACTTAAATGTGGATGCTTTGCGGCGCGCCTTCCGGGATCAGATGGTGGTTGGCTTGCCAGATGTTGGTAATAGGCAAGGACGCTGCAGTTCTTGCATACGTGGTAAGCAGCACAGGGAATCCTTTCCGAAAGCAGGCTTCAAGGCGGGCTTCGAAACCTTTGGAGTTGATTCACACTGACTTGTGTGGACCACAGCAGATACCATCCTTGGGAGGATCTCTCTACTTCATGCTGCTTGTTGATGATTGTACCAGATTCACGTGGGTCTACTTTCTTTCACAGAAGGACCAGGCTTTTGCTCGGTTCAAGGATTGGCACGTGATGGTGGAGAAAGAGTCTGGATTTCAGGTCAAGACTCTCAGGGCTGACAAAGGAGGTGAATTCTCCTCGACTGTATTTTTTCGGTTTTGTGCAGATCATGGTATCAAGAGGGAATTGGCCAATACAGGATCGCCTTCGGAGAATGGAGTTGTTGAACGTAAGAACAGGACTGTGGTGGAGATGGCGAGGACCATGCTGGAGCATCGAGATCTTCCTCGTCCACTTTGGGGTGAGGCTGTGGCAACAGCTGTCCATACCATTAACCGCTCTCCGACGACTTCTGTACCCCATATGACTCCATTTGAGGCATATTTTGGCAGGAAACCCGATGTCTCGCACTTCCGTGTCTTTGGGAGTGACGCATATGTACATATTCCGAAGAAGCAGAGGGGGAAGCTTGACTCCAAGTCCCGCAAGCTGGTATTTTTGGTTTATAACTCTCTTTCCAAGGGATACAGGTTGTATGATCCAGAGAGGAACGAGATTGTTGTCAGCCGGGATGTGGTCTTTGACGAACATGTTCCAGCATCCACTGTCGAGGAGCCGCCACTTCTTGGAGATCCAGAGGAGTCTGATGGTGATTCCCAGTCTACCACTCCAGTTGATCCACCTCAGTCATCACAGGAGGTTGAGCCCGCAGCTGGAGTTGAGCCCCCGCGACCACAGGAGGCTCCACGATCTGTTCGAGTACCTAGGTGGTTGTTAGACACCCTTCAGGAGTCAGGTGTCACGGAGCTACCCTCCGAGTGGACCACAGAGGACGGCCCTCGAAGATCACATCGAGTCCGAGATAAAAGCAACACGGCGGAGCTTCTTCAGGTGAACTATGCTCTGATGTCTCGTATCATGCGGGATAAAGAGCCCACTTCCGTAAAGGAAGCCCTTTCACAGGATACTTGGAGGGAAGCCATGCAGGTGGAACTTGATGCCATCAAGAAGAATAACACTTGGGAGTTGGTACCGAGGCCGTCGAAGCGGTCAGTCATTGGTGTCAAATGGGTCTTTAAGACCAAGTACGCGTCTGATGGGTCGGTGGACAAACACAAAGCCAGGCTCGTGGCTAAGGGTTATGCGCAGCGGCCAGGCATCGACTACGAGGATACCTTTGCACCGACAGCGCGGATGACCACGATTTGGACCGTTCTTGCCCTTGCTTCTTCTCAGAGGTGGCCCGTGTACCAGATGGATGTAAAATCGGCGTTCCTTAATGGTGACCTGCAGGAGGAGGTGTACGTTGAGCAGCCTCCAGGCTTTATTGTTCCAGGATCGGAAGGGATGGTTTACAGGTTACGTAAGGCCTTGTATGGTCTTAAGCAGGCTCCGAGGGCTTGGAATCAGAAGATTGATTCCTTCTTTATTCGGACTGGATTTCAGAGATTGGTTGCAGATCCGAACCTGTATCTCTTTCGGGAACGCGGCATGGTCACACTCATCATCCTGTATGTGGATGATCTCATTCTCACCGGCGGTCATGTGGAGCACATTGGAGTGACGAAGGCTGCCTTGTCAAAGGAGTTTGAGATGACCGACTTAGGCTTACTCCACTTCTTCTTGGGATTGGAGATCTGGCAGACCCAGAGGGGGTTTTTCGTCTCTCAGCAGCGGTATGTTCATGAGTTGCTTGAGGCCTTTGGGATGGAGAACTGCAAGCCTATTACTTCGTCGATGGACCCGAACACAAAGTTAACCGTTACAGATCCTTGTGAGCCAGTTGATGCCTCGCAGTACCGGAAGTTGGTTGGTTCATTGATCTGGTTGCTGAACACCAGATTGGACTTGAGCTTCTCCGTGGGGCTGTTGAGCTCTTTTATGCAGACTCCATTGAAGACTCATTGGGACGCAGGATTACGGATCTTGCGGTATCTGCAGAGTACGAAGGATCTGGGACTCTTTTACACAGGAGGGAATGGAGTCAAGCTCCAAGGTTGGAGTGACTCAGATTGGGGAGGAGATCCAGACACGAGGAGGTCTACTTCAGGATACACTTTTACCCTCGGCTTAGGAGCAGTTTCTTGGAGCAACAAGAAGCAGCCAACTATTGCCCTTTCTTCGATAGAGGCAGAGTATCGGGCTGCTTGTGGTGCTGGTTGTGAGGTTGTATGGCTGCGGAGGCTGCTAGGCGAGATGGGGTTTCCACAGAGGGAGCCCACAGTCATCCAGTGTGATAACCAGAGTTGTATAGCTATTGCTCGGAACCCGGTTTTCCATGCCCGGACCAAGCATATAGAGATACAGTATCACTTTGTTCGTGAGAAGATCTTGGCGGTGACATCTTGCTACTTTATTGTTCGACGGAGGACAATGCGGCGGACCTCTTCACGAAGTCTCTACCTTAGGCTACGCTCAGGCGGCACTCCAGCTCCCTGGGGTTGGTTTCATAGCCAGGAGCTGAGAGGGGGTGTTAGAAGTCATCTCCTGTCTATTTGTATACACCAGGGCCTTTGTTGTGGGTGTGCCCGCCCGTATATCATTTTTCCACACTCCCCGTATTTTTTCCCTATTTTTCCCATTTTTTCCTAGTGGCTGGAGGGCTGCCAGGAGCACCCCTATGCTGGCCGACTGGACTTTCCTCAGTCGTGTGCATCTGGGCTGCTGGCCGACTTGTTCTGACCAGTCGTGGGCATCAGGCTGCTGGCCGACTGGTATTTTCTCAGTCGTGGGGTATTTTTCTCAGTCGTGGGCACCTTCTGTAGCTGGCCGATTGCTCACATGGAGATGTATATATTGTCCCTCAGCCCCCACCACTTTCTCATTCAGTTTTTCGGGATCTTGTGTATAGAGAAGAGTTTACACACCTATCTCTCTGTGTTTCTTGTGCTGATTATTTTCTGCAGTCTACTTGCTCTTGTCTACCTAAGTTTGGTTGTCATTTCCGTTGCATATTCCGACACGTCACATCCCAACACAGGTGAGACGATGAAATCTCGTTGAAATGAGGCCTTTTGAACTTCAAAGGCAAATTGTTGTGCCTTTTGGGAAATGTGGGTGCAAAGACCAGGTGTAAATCCGTCCACATCCAGATGATATGGGACTAATGTGCAGTTCAATTTATTAGCCAACTGGGGAGAGATGGCATCTTCAGAACTACCCATATCGAAAAGGACTACAAACTGTCAGCCCTGGGCAGAGCCATAAGCTCGGATGAGGCTCTTCTGAGCAGCATCGCTCTCACCCTCCTGCTTAGCATCAAATACCACGGATGGCATAGGATGCATAGAAGGTATAAGTTGAACTGCATTTGAGGTAGTAGGCGGGGTTGGAGGAGCTGAGGAGGCTATGGCAGAAGGAGCTTTGGCGGCTTGTGCCGCGTGCCATTTGTGGCAATCCTTCTTACCATGCCCTATAATATGACAGAAAAAACATCTATTTTCTGACTGGTACTTCCTTTTCTCCTCTGGAGAAAGATAACCTCCAATAATGCCTGCTTTAGCCTTTTCATCAGGGTTTTCTTAGGTTCTTTATCTTTCTTACCCCCTTAACTGGAGCTATTACTGCCGTCCTTCTTGGCATCTTTAGAAGATGCGTTATCTTTCCCTGTCTGTGCAGCTGATTGCTGTTGCTGGGGTTTGGTACTGGACTGTGATGACTGCTTGGGCTTGCTCCCGTTGAGCTTCATTTCTTCATTCTGAGCGAGAGTCAGAGGACGATCTCCCGCCTAGGCTCCCACCCTCTTGCCCTGAGGACCATCACATTGATTTGGTCCGTGAATCAGATCCTCCTAGCAGGTTTCCCTATCGTCTTTCCAAGACTTTAGAGGGCGAGTTAGAAAAGCAGTTATTTGAGCTTCTCCGAGTCGGATTCATTCGGCCTTCTTCCTCCCCATTTGTTGCACCTATCCTATTTGTCCAAAAGAAGGATGAGTCTGCACGCCTTTGTGTAGACTACAGGGCATTAAACAAACTCACTATCAAGAATAAGTTTCCCGTGCCAAGGATAGAGTACATTTTGGAGCGTTTCGACGGTGCTAATTTTTTCACTGAGATCGACCTCAAGAGTGGTTACCATCAGGTCTGCATTTTTTAAGTTGACATTCCAAAAACAGCTTTTCGGACAGAGCGTGGTCACTACGAGTTCGTAGTCATGCCTTTTGGGCTTACAAATGCACCTGCAACCTTCAATAAGATGATGTCTAGGATTTTCGCAGTCCACATTGGGAAGTGTGTTTTCATATTCCTTGATGACATACTAGTCTTCTCAGCACTGCGGAGCATGAGAAAGATGTGGAGAAAGTCTTGCAACTTTTGCGAGATAATCAGCTCTACATAAACGCCAAAAAGTCTGTCTTTGGTGTTAAGGAAGTTCAGTATTTGGGCTACATTATCGGTTCCGATGGGATTAGATTGGATCCATCAAAGGTTAAGGAGATCTTAGATGGAGACATTCCTAAGACTGCCCAAGAAATCCGTTCATTCGTAGGTCTTTGTCAGGCCTATAGTACCCATGTCCATCAATTCTCCAACCTTGCAGCACCTCTTACCGACTTGCTCAAGGGGTTGAAGACTCGTAAGTAGAAAGCCTCAGTTATGTTTGTCACATGCACTCTGCACTCAGTGCATGGTGACAAATTGACTCATCATCAGCAGTGCAACATTTGTACAGTATTAGAACCCAGTAGGATGATATTTGTCGTACGCCGTGACCCCATTGTACATCCTCAGTCCAGGATAAGTCAGGCACGAGCTACGTAGGTCATTTCTCAGCCTTAGCGGGTCAGTTAGTCAGTTTGTCAAGTCCCTTAACCCACTTGGAGAGAATCATTCATGCATGTAGAGTCAGTAGAAGCCTTAGGGTTTGCATCAGAAAGCACTCTGCATCCTGCATAATATGCATTCATATGCCTGTGCATCATTTAGAACATCCCAGAAGCCTTAGGGAATTTACTAGGATTTATCTGGTATTTTTCTCATATTTTTTGGTATTTATTTAGCATTTATTGTCATTTATAAATATAAACTTTATTAAATAAATGACCAGCCAACTTGACCAGCCTCTAGTTAGTATAAATAGGCTTGCATAGGGCTTAGTTTCTCATTCAGTCTTCAGTGTGCTAAGAGCTTTCCTCCTCAGCCGTAGGAGTTCCCTTGCCTTCAGCACTAGACTAGTCTCATCCAGCCCTTGGAGTGTTTTCAGATACCACTTAATTGCACAATGAGGTGTCATGTCGGGCATGGTACCACTCACTGCTGGGTCGGGATAGATATGTCGTTCAAGGGGTTTGGTGAGCGCCTTATTTAGCGTAGACAAGGGTAATAAAGTTAACTCATGGGGGGACAACACAGGACAATGCCGAAATAAATCACACTTCCACCTAAGGCAAACATTGTTAGTGAAGGATCATTAATCTCACACTGAAAGAGGTTAGAGCATAACAACATACTCTTAAACTCACAAATTCATGGAACTATTATTAGTGATACAATCATAGAGACAACAAAGTTGAGGCCACCAAAGGGAAGAGCTTGCAAAGGTGAGCTTCTCTAGAAATTTTGGACTAGCATAACTTATAAGCCCAATTTGAGTCACATTTGATGTGTGTTTCAATTAGTTATTGTAAAGTACTAATAGTTCATTATTATTTCTGCATAAAAATGTGGTTTACTTTTTCTTATTTACTGCATGATTATTGATTTCCATGATTATAGCATGGCTTTACCATTTCTAGCAGCTTCAGTGTTTCAGCAATCTTTGTATTTCTAGTAGACTCATGCCAATCCTAGTAGGAATCTCAGCCATCACCTCTTTTGAAAAAGTTTGGCCCTACTTTTGCTTTATTTCTTTAGAGAGAATGACTGTGGACTGTAGATAAGCCAAACGCAAGATCTCGGAGGATCGGAAGCTTGGCTGAACTGTACACGGTTGTAGAAACACCTTGATGAACTGATCTCGAGCCTATGCACTCTTCCCAAGGGCATGAGGAAGGGCTGCACACCTGAGGCTGAGAAAAGAAGGCGATGGACTGTTCTAAGCTATGTTAGAATGCTGTAAATGCTTATGAATGCTGTGTTACCTTCACCAGATGACTGGTATATGCCTGGATGATGCACTGAATGCTGGATACTGATGTAGACTGATGAATCTAGGCTGAAACTGCTGGAAAATTGCAAACGCAGGGCTGTAGACCTGATTACTGGTGTAGGACTGATGCTGGACTGAAACGCAGACTGTAGGGGCTGCTGCTGGACAGAAATGTAGACTGTAGGGGTTGTATACTGTGCAGAAAACACAGAGATGCCTGCTGAATTGGGGCCTGGAAGGTGCTGAAAACAGGCACCTATGTCGTGAATAGTTGCGCGTAGCTCTGCAAGGATTGTAGGGACTGCTGAACTGCATGCGTTGGAGAACCAGGGCTGGCTGAAGCAAACTCAAGCACTCCAATGGCTGGATGAGACTAGTGTAGTGCTGAAGGCAAGGGAACTCCCAGGGCTGAGGAGGAAAGCTCTTAGCACACTGAAGACTGAATGAGAAACTAAGTCCTATGCAAGCCTATTTATTCTAACTAGAGGCTGGTCAAGTTGGCTGGTCATTTATTTAATAAAGTTTATATTTATAAATGACAATAAATGCTAAATAAATACCAAAAAATATGGAAAAAATACCAAATAAATCCTAGTAAATTCCCTAAGCTTTTGGGATGTTCTAAATGATGCACAGGCATATGAATGCATATTATGGAGGATGCAGAGTGCTTTCTGATGCAAACCCTAAGGCTTCTACTGACTCTACATGCATGAATGATTCTCTCCAAGTGGGTTAAGGGACTTGACTGACTGATTGACCTGCTAAGGTCCTAAAAGGGGTTTTTACTTGATTTTTTTCGGGATTTTGGTCTTGTGTTGCTGGCCGACAGCCCCTGCATTGCACTGGGCCGACCAACGGCCCAACCCCATCTATATATGCATTGTTTCATATTCAGCAAAAGCACAACACATCACATCATCAACCAATCTGCTGCCAGCGCTACCTCTGCAACAGTAGCAGCATCATCATTTATTATCTACAGCATTCGTCGGCTCCATCCTTTGCGCTTAGCAGCAGCTAGCGTTTCTGTCCATCCTTGTGTGCTATCGGCTCTACCCTCTACAGCAGCTGCACTCCATGAACTGATACCTACAACGCTTAGCCCTTGATACCTGTAGCAACATATCATTCTCCATCGACTTGGGACAACAACCCTCTCTACTCATCATCACATCGCCTCGGAAGAGTAGCCCACTCTCTGCTCATCATTCATCAACTTGGGGCAAGAGCCCTCTCTGCTCATCATCATTCGACATCGGGACATTAACACTCTTTGCTCATCATCATTTGACATCGGGACAACAACCCTCTCTGCTCTTCACCACCCCTCAGGTGTATTGCAACACCCTTGTCACCAGAGCCTGCACCACTACACCTTCCACTACCCACTACAGACATCTACCACCTCAGAGTGCCTCTGCAGCCACCGACACGAGCCTTCGACACCGACCACCTCAGAGTGTCTTTGCCTCACATCGACGCGAGCCTTCGTCATCGACTGTGCTTCAGCTCCGATCTCGTCTTTGCTTCTTCGCCAGTCTACTACTTAGAGTCAACTCACATCCGAGGGCCTCTTGTACAAGATTTCATTCACCATCATGTATACACTCATTCATCCATTTCATGCTGTGTTGATTTGCTCTAATCTCTCGCACATCTAGTCCTTCCGTCCTTTTGTCCTCACATGGTGGTCACAGGGAGATGAATTTGACTTTGGAGAAGCTAGAAATGCAATTCTGTTGGCCAAGAATGAGGGGAGATGTGTTCACTCACGTGCAACACTGTGACATTTGTCAGAAAGTGAGAGCTTCTCGTGGAAAGAATATAGGGTTGTTATAGCCTTTATCCATTCCCGAAGGATCTTTCCAAGATATATTGATGGATTTTGTAACAAATCTGCCTCTCAGTCCGGTAAGCGTAATACTTAGTGCTTAACTATTGTTGATAGATTTAGCAAATTTGTTATGCTTATTCCATGGAGGTCCAATGTGACCGCCGAAGATGTTGTCCATTTGTTCATTTGGCATTGGTGTTGGAGGTGGCAATTCTCGTAGCTACTCTCAGGTTATCACATGAGTGAAAGTTGTGGTGGATTATCCCATATGCAAGAGCGTGGGAAGTCGAAGAGCCATATATAGGGTGTGGTAGCACCTTGTCATAGATATCTCCTCCGGCCGGGTTTTTGGGGAGCAACGGTTGGGAGATGGGAGCCCAGCCGCCGCTGACGTTGCTTAGTGCCCTAGGGTGGTCTGCGTGCTATTGCTGCGTACTTTTGACATGGTATTAGAGCTCGACCTGCGTGGTCTTGGGCGGTCCCAACCTCTATTTGATCGAGGTGCTCGAATTGAAGGAGGGTGTTGGAGGTGGCAATTCTCGTAGCTACTCTTGGGTTATCACATGACTGAAAGTTGTGGTGGATTCTCTCATATGCAAGAGCATGGGAAGTCGAAGAGTCATATATAGGGTGTGGTAGCACCTTTGTTATAGATATCTCCTCTGGCTGGGTTTTTGGGAGAAGCAACGGTTGGGAGATGGGAGCCTAGCCGTCGATGTTGCTCAGTGCTCTAGGGTGGTGTGCGTGCTACTGCTGCGTAACTTTGACAATTGGTACCCAATTGGTGGGATTCCTAGGACCATAGTGTCAGATCGAGATGCCAAGTTTACCAATCATTTCTGGAGGGCGTTGTTTAACAAATTTGGTACTAAACTAAACTTTTCCAGTGCATTTCACCCATAGACTGATGGCCAGACAGAAATCTACATACAACGGGTTAGTCTTCTATGTGCTGAAGTGTTATGTCCACGATCAGCAAGGTAAGTGGGAATCATATTTGTCTTTAGTCTAAGTAGTTTTGAATGATTCATTTTCTTCAGCTATTGGCTGGACTCCTTATGAAGCAACGTTTGGAAGATCATTCCAATCGCTATTGACCAGAACCTCGTCTTCGTGTGACATGTGAGGTCTTGTAAACACAACCTTAGTCTAACTAAACTGCACTTAATGATGCTTAAGAAAGATAGATAGTGTCAATGCAATGCAGTGCAGCTATATTAGATGATGAATGCGGTTACAATGAGATCCAAATGGATCTATGCTGTCCTGGATGATGTCTACCCCTGGAAGAGAGGGAAACATGCTGAAGAATGAGGAATGAAGACTGATCCCGGCTCCAATGATGAGGTAAACCCTTATGCTGCTGGTTGTCCCTCTCTGTAGGAGTATGAGAGATGTCTGTATGTTGAAATCTGAAGATGAATGCGGAAGATGATGGATGCACTGCTGTTCCCAGCCCTCCTGGAGTAGAAACGCTGAAGAACACACTCTTGAATGCTGAAAAATGGACTTGAGTGCTGGAATGATGAGGCGCTTGCTTATATAGGTAGGAATGCTGCTGGTCGGCCAGCATAACTGCTGTCGGCCAGATGCAAATGTCCATGACTGCTGAATAAACCTTTTCCTGCTGGTCGGCTGCCCCATAAATGAGCCTAAAAATTGCATAAAATAAACCATGTGATGCAGATGATGTGTACACTGTTGTAGGTGCCATTCCAGCCCCATACAATGATGTACAAGCTGAAATAAATGCTTTTAATGCCTGATAAATCCTGATGATGTTTATGATGCTAAAATGATGCCATGTTATTGTACACCTGAATGGTGTGCACGTGACACTTCGGTACCTGAAGCGAACAGATTGACGGAGTCTTACCGGGAGTTTTTGTCACGTGCACACCCGTGCCATGGCTAATCTTCAGCAGGAACTGGCTTAATCTTGATTAGTAGAGCAGTTAAGATAAGCATTTAGATCACCATTAGTAGTGGAAGTATTAACATCAATATTAGAAGCATCTTCATCAGTATCAGGACCATCATCATCAGGAGCATCAGGTCATAGTCGGCACCATGTGGACACCTCCTATCATCAGTCGGCCAGCATTAGATAGCAACCAGAACTAGTCAACCAACATATTATGGAGATCTAGCATTGTATGCCACGATGCGTAGCATTATATGTTAGTTTAAGCATTTTTTGGGACTTTTCAGCAGGCCGACATCTTTACAGCTGGACGATTGCTGTCCCATCCATATATATAAGCACAACTCACAATTCAGCATAACACAAGTCATTAGTTAAGCATTCCTACATCTAGTTTCAGCAAGAAGCATGTAGAAGGGGCTAGGTCATCCCTATGGGGCTGACCATAGCCCTACATCATGTACAAGCATCCAATCACCTTCCCCCCCCCCCAATGAAAAGATCTTTCATTAGTTATAAAAAAGCCCAATGGACTACAAACCCTCTCCTGCTCATAAGAAGGCAGAGCAGAGACCAATCAAGGCAACTAGGGAGACTCTCCCTAGGTGCAGAAAAGTACAAATAAACTGAGAGGCTATATCATACAATAGAAGGGGGGAAAGTCCAAACAGGTGGCTTGTAGTGCTAGCGGGGGATATCCGCGTGTAGAGTATAGAAAGGGCCGCTGCGCCAAGTGGTGTGGAAAGCCTGGCGTCGCAAGATCGCTCGATCCGAGTCGCCCCGGATGCGGTCATACTGTCCTCGCAGGGTGTGAATCAACTCTTGCCAGACAGCCCGAACAGTCTCTGTTGGTGGCTCCAGTCTCCCCTCAAAAGCCCTGAAACAACGGGCTCTCCAGGTGAACCATATGGTGAGGCTGCTGAGGAGCTCCCATCGTAAATCCCTCTCCTGTGTCCAGCCGGCTGTCGAGGAATCCAGTGAAGGAACAAGGCGAGGCTGGCCCCCAATGAATCTGATAGCCTGGCTGGCCTGCGCCGTCTCGTATCCCATAGCTAGCCCTGACGAAGTCGACCAAGCAGCGGCTCCCCACGTATACATTCCATGAGCCAAAATGCGCAGAATCCTGAGCCAAATCTGCTGCGCCTGTGGACATTCCCATAGGCAATGTCGCTGTGTCTCCAATGGGTGGCCGCATCGGACGCAAGCCGGCGGAAGGCCACTGTAGACAAGCCAGGTGCCAACTGCAGAGCCCCTGTGGGCAACCAGCCACTGGAAAGCCGAGATCTTGCGTGCTTGTCTGCTAGCCCAGAGCCTGGTCCAAAAATCCTCTAGGAACTCCTGTGAGAGTCCCTGTAGCCGCCAATGCTCCGATGCAGCTGGAGAGACCATCCTCTTCGCAGTCAAAATATGCCCCCCCCAACCGAATAGTGTATTGGAAAAAGGTGATCTCTGTGGCCTCGGGGGACGCATAAGGATCATGCCACTCGTACTCGCCAGGGTCCCACTGGAGCCGGGCCAAGGGGCGTGCAACATATGCCCATATGCGCCAATCAGAGTCCACATCTGTAGGGTCTGGATCAATATGCCACTTCCGAGAAGCGGCGGCCACTACCCGTTTCCTTTGACAGATGCACTCTGCAACCAAAGGCGACTCCGCCTTCACTCTCTGAAGTCTGCCCTCATCCTGTATCTCATAGTAGAGGCATCTACCATCCTTAGTGCAAGCTCTGACAGCATTCAGGATCTCCAACTGTGTAAAGGCTCCCATCCACTGTGGGGCCGTTGGCTCGAAAGGCGTGAACCACTCCTCAGTGAGTGCCTCCTGAATGTCATCCCTCATAATCAGCCCCCCTCTGAAGTGACTCAGCCTGTCCGCCTGAATCTCCTCCGGGAGACTGCAAAAGGCCTGCCAATCTCCAAAACTGCGTGCTGGGCTTGCTGTGCCAATGGTCCCCAGGCTAGACGAGGCCGAGAACCCAGCATATGACCCTGCTCTGTGCGTATCGCGGGGCTCCAGATGAGCGGCTGTCTGGCCCGCTCCTCATCACAAGTGGGAGGTCTTTGAGAAAGCCCTGGTCTCAGCAACTCTCAAGCTCGCAGGATGCTCAAGGCAAATCTGTCCTCCCATCCTCTACTGAGGCTTGTCCTCCTCATCTCTATGAAGATCCACCGTATCTCTGGTGCCCAAGTGCCCCCTGCTGGGGGAAGCTTGCAGCCGCTGAAAAAGAAGCTCCTTCCAAGGCTCAGCGCCTGGAAGCAGCTCCCGAACAATAAGCTTCCCCAACAAGGCTCTACTCTGATCAGCTGGATCTATAATGCCCAAGCCCCCCTCGGCCAGCAGAAGAGTAATAACTGCCCAAGCAACCTTTGCTCGGGCTGGCTGACCATCCTACCCTGACCAAAGAAAGTTCCCGATCAGCCTCTGTACGTGGCTGATGCAAGAGCTCGAGAAAATCCAGCAAGACGTGATATACCACATAGTCGCTAAAAGCACCTGATTTGTCACCACCACCCTCCCAGCCAAGGAAAGCCGAGTTGTACTCCAATATAGAAGCTTCTTCTGAATGCTCAGAAGATGTGGGGCGATGTGCTGCTCAGGTGACAAATCAAGTCCAATCTGGCATCCCAGATACCGCACTGCTGTGCTAGGAGGAATCCATCTAAAACCCGGGTCTGGGCTCCATGCCGGAGCTACTGATCCAAAAAGCCACTGTCTTGCGCCAATTGATCAATGCTCCCGAAGCCACACCATAAACCTGTAGAGACTGCTCTGCCCTCTGTAGATTGGCCTCCTTGCCATGCAAAAACAATCCGTGTCATCAGCAAACTCAGAATCAAGCAAGTCCTCACCTCGGACTGGAAGCTGGAGTCCTCTCAAGCCAACCTCCTCTGCTGTCAGATACATGCTCATAACCTCTGCAAAGAAAAGAAAAAGGAACGGAGCGAGAGGGCATCCCTGACGGACTGATCTAGTCAGCTCAAAACTCGGCCCCCGTCCTCCTGCCATCAACACCTGGCTACGAGCTATGGAATATAGAGCTGCCACTCCTCGAATCCAGTCTGGGTCAAAACCCAGGCGAAGCATAGTGCCCTCCAGAAAACCCCAATCGACTCTATCGTATGCCTTCTCAAAATCGAGAAGCATAACGACCAAGTCCTTGTCGAGAAACCTAGCTCGGGCCGTCGCCTCCCAG
This sequence comes from Cibotium barometz, assembly GCF_041138505.1. Classification (NCBI taxonomy): domain Eukaryota; kingdom Viridiplantae; phylum Streptophyta; class Polypodiopsida; order Cyatheales; family Cibotiaceae; genus Cibotium; species Cibotium barometz. Next base: position 48,298,406 of record NC_141063.1, read on the forward strand.
AAGGTGAAGATGTTGTCAAGGATACTGCGCTCCTTGACAAAGCTTGTCTGGGTAGCATGAATCAAATCCCCAAGGAAGGGTTGGATCCTCAAACTCAAGGCCTTGGCTAGGACCTTGTAGATAGTATTGAGGATCATAATAGGCCTCCACTGCTGAATATCATCTGACACTCCCTCCCCCTTGGGGATAAGAAAGATCAAGCCCTCTGAAAAACTTTGTGGCATCACCCCAGTGTCCAAAACATGCTGAAAACCCCTGCGGAGGCCTGGCCTCAAAAGGTCCCAATCGCGCATAAAAAAGGCAGGCGTCAAACCTTCCTCCCCAGGGCAACTATGACGCGGGAGGGCCCTCAAAGCCTCAACAAGCTCATCCTCTGAAAGGGGCGCATCCAAAGCTGTGCGCATACGATCTGTGACCCTCCTCTGCACATGGGTCCACACAGTCTGTTTGCAAGCATCACGTGTCCCCGTGGCTGGCTCCGCTGAAAGCAGGTCTCTGTAGAACTCAATGGCAATAGCTCTAATCTCCTCGGGCTCAGTGGCTAACGATCAGTCTTGCCTCCTAAGCTGGCGTACTCCTGCTCGAGCATGGCGGGGTCTGGTGATCTCAAAAAACTCCCCAGTCACTTTATCACGAAGCTGAGTCCACTGAGAGGCCTGCCTATGATAGTAAAACTCGTGTCTCTGCTCCTCTGCCTCTCGAACCTCCTGACGTGCCTGGCTCAGCTGGGACGCCACCCACTCACATGTGGGCTGCTTCTCCTGAAGGCGCTGGAGCGAAGCAAGGCTACGTCTCAAGCGACGCTCGCGCTCTCGTGTCTCTCCTAGCCGTGTCAAGGTTGTAGCGTGCAAAAAAGAGCTGAGCTCGATGAGCCCCTGGGCACATTGGCCTGCGGCATCTAGGTCAGAGCTCTGGCTATCTTGCCATATCCTCTCAATGTCCTCAAAAAGAGTGGGGTTTGTAAGTATCCTCTCTGGGATCCTCAACTGCAAGCTGGTCTCCCGTGTCTTCTCCTCAAGAGTCAAAATAAATGGCGCATGGTCTGAGAAAGAGGTGCCAGGGAGAATGCCAACGGAGCCACCACGCATAAATTAGTCCCTCCCTACCGACGATCCGACCGAGAAAAACTAAGACTGTCCTGAGAACGGGAGAAAGCCTCATGCTGCCATGCATCAGTGATCTGCAGTGTCATACAGAATCGCTCCCAAGCTGCAAGCTCCGTGCCGTGCACTGTAACATGACTGCCTCCCACTCTATCGGCCGGGTCCTCAAGCATGTTGAAGTCTCCCCCAACACACCAATGTGTGGCCTCGGGCAATGCATCTGTAACAAGGGTCCACAACTCTGCTATGGCGCATAGACATTGAGCACACCAATGTGCTCATCGTGCATCCTCAGAATAACATGCTGTGCTCTACCAGGCACAATGACCCCGCGATCCACAATGGCCATGCATCCGCAATGACCATACATACTCCTCCCTGCGCTCCCAAGGGGCCAAAACTTGCAGACCAAAAATTGTCCCATCTACCAGGCATCACCGAACCATATCTCCGAATCCTGCTCTCACTCAAATGGTGCTCTTGCATCATCAAAATATCAATACTGCCCCCAACCAGGCATCTCTGAAGCTCCTGCCTCAAGCAACCACGATAACGTACATAGTGTGCGCCGCCAAGGCCATGTACATTCCATGAGATGATCCTCATGGATGACCTGCTGAGGCGGAGGCTGTCTCAGCCATACGGCGGGCCTTCACAAGCGGCTTGGATGGAGAGTAATCCCCATCCGAGCGACTACGAATTTGCCCACCCGGTGTGTTGCAAGAGTCTCGGACCAGGCACCAGTGGCTGTGTCCCATAGCGACTGCCTCCCGCTCGGAGAAAGAATCCTCATGTATGCATACATAGCCAGGGTCTCGCGCTAGGTCTGCCACTATGTGAACCACCAAGTGTCGATTCGTGGAGGCATCCGCACTCCCGGTATCAAAGAAATGTGCCAACTCCCAGAGTCGGCCTACCATGTCTGTAATCTCCCAAATTGCTCACATGGTGAGAAAACTCAACTGCTTGTGTCTGCAAAATACTAATAGCAATATCCAGAGTCCACTCCCGATCGCTAGTGCCGCAAAGAGGGAAGGAGAAGGCCACCGCTGAATCAAGTGCCTCCTCCCCTCGGGCCGGAAGTATCACCACATGAACTCTGATAGGTGCTGGCTCATGGGGGCCCTCCGCTCCAAATAGGCGTGTAAAGGATTAGTCGAAAGCCTCCGAGCGCTGTCTAGTGTCGAGACTACTCAGCCGACTGCGGATAGAGGATATCCGTGAAGCACGAATCGGCATGGTAGGTCTCCTCTACGGTACACGAGCAAGGTCGGTGCTCAGTGCACGCCGGACTGCAGGTGAGCGCCAAGGCACTGCCAGTGCCTCCCGGGGAGCTGAGGCAAGCGGAGGGGGAGGAGGGGGGGGGAGGAGGGAGTGGGGAAGGAGATGCTGAAAATGCGGGAGCGGGAACGGGAGGAGGCGAGGGTGGAAGCGAGGCGGGAGGGGGGGATGGGGGAGGGGGGGGTGGAGGTGAAGGGGGGGGGGGGGCGCTGGCATCTCCTGATCGTTAGTCTGCGTTGGGGTCTCCTCTTGGAGGGGAGCAAAGCTGTTCCTCACTGGAACCTAATGATGCTGAGGCTGTGTCTGCTGCTGCGTCGATCTCGGGGCATGCTGCTGTGGCTGTCTCCCTCTACGGCGCCCCTGTGCAGGCTGCCAATCAAAGGTCTCTGTGGGCTGAGCAGCTGTCCTGGAGACTGCCTGCCGAGCCGCTCTGTGGACGGGCCATCAGAGGTCTGCTGTTGCGGTGAAGATCGGGGTCTCCTGCGAGGGCAGGCTTTGGCCAGGTGGCCGACCTGCCTGCATATAAAACACTGGTTCGGGAGCCCTGAAAACTCCACACTTTGATCGATCCACCCCCCCCCCCCCCCCCATCCTAGGTAATTGAATGACCTTCGGAAGGGAGGAGATGTCAGGAACCAAAACTCCGACCGAAGGCAAGCCCGCTGCTTTAGCCACCACTGAAGCTGCTGTGGGGCCAGTCTCAAGCACCGAGCCCACCAATGATCCTATCCTGGAGAGGAGTGGAAGGTACTCGCGGCGAAGTCCAGGAAAGCAAACTGTGACATGGAATAGGCGCTCTCCCTGTTCGACCGCTGCTGGGTCGAAACCATGCTGCCAATGTCTGAAGAAGGCGCTGAGCGCCCCTGATGTCAAGGGGATTCATGGCTAGGACCTGGGCCACGCTCTGGGTTGTCTCAAACTCAATCTGGTAATGGCCGCGGCCCAGTAACTGAACGTCCACGATCTTGCCCACATCTGCAAGAAGGCGGGCTTGGAGAAGATCCCGGATCTCCCTTCTGCTGGGGCGGGTGCCAACTATACGACAGATGGTGGAATGTGCCTGGAGGCGTTCCACCTCTGCGGCGAGGCTCGCTTCCTCTTCTGGCGAAAGAGAGCTGATGGGGGTATCCTCAGGGGCGGGCGAGGGGGTTGCGACAGAGTCCTTGTGAGGTGGGGCGGGAGGGGCCTCCATCAGAGTCTGACGCTGAGTCGAGGGCGAAGCGGGACGGGGGGAAGCACGGAGCGGGGAGGGAAAGACCGAAAGTGAGGGGGGGAGGGGCGGATGACAGAGGGGGGGGGGAGGCGAGGGGGAGCGGAAGGGCGCGGGGAGGGGCGCGAAGGGGGGGGGCAGGGAAAGGGCGAGGGCAGGCAGGCGTGAAGGGGGGCAGGAGCAGGCGGGCGCAAAAGGCGGGCAGGGGGGCAGACACGTGCGAAGGGGCAGGCAGGCACGAAAGGGGCAGGTGGGCGCGGGGGGGGGCAGGCGGACGCGAGAGGGGGGGGGCAGGCGGGCAGGGGGCGGGACGCGGACGGGGGCGAAAGGGGGGCAGAAGGGGTGCGGAAGGGGGCGGGGGGGGCAGACGGGTGTGAAAGGGGGGCGGGCACGGCAGGGGGGGGGGGGGGGGGGAACGGCGCGAGCAGGCGGGACGAAGGTGCGAGCAGGGGGGAGGCGAGAGCTTCAGCAAGCACGAGTTCGCATCTAGTCACCTTTTTGTACCATAGTAATACAAGAAAACTTGACACCTAATCTCTCTCTCTTCTTCTCTCTCTTCTCTGTCTTAATCATAGTTGTTTGCGGGATGCGTACCACATCAATCACATCAACCGCTCGTAAAGTACAGGACGAACCGAAATGACTTGAACGAAATGATTGCGAAACGGTTTTTTTTTTCGATCAGCGTTTCACTCCTGGCGTACGAAACGAAAGTACGTTTCGTATTGTACGGTACAAAACGGTAGCAAAACGAATCTGTAAAAAAAAGCGTCGTTTTCGATCGTTTTTTTCTACCCGTTTTTTATCTTTTTTTTAAAAACCCGTTTGTTGTAGCCGTTTGGGTCATGGCTTTAGGCTCCCTTCACCTTGGTGCTTGTATAAGATCTCTCTCTCTTATGGCACTGGATGGAGTTAGACATAGATCTACATAGCATGCTTGTACTACCCCTTCAGCATACAGAGATGCATCTTGCCTTAGCACTCCATCCACATCCCCACCCCCCTTTATATTGTTTGTATATGGCCTCCACCGATCCATGATGATTCACAGTTGTATCTAGACACATGCACACTTTTTCTTTTCTTTCTTTTCCTTTTCTTCCAATGACCGGAAGAACACAGTTGTATTATTTTTTGTCTCATAGGCCGACTTTGGCCTCTCGTAGACGTTAATATCTCTCTCTCTCTCTCTCTCTCTCTCTCTCTCTCGGCTCAAGATCTCAAGCTTTCTCTCTCTCGTCTCAACTCTCAAGGGCCAAGGCTCAAACACTCTCTCTCTCTCTCTCCCTCTCCCGAGTCCTGCCCTCTAGAGCCTAGGCTCTAGCCTCACCCTCTCTATCTCTCTCTCTCACTTTAGACTTTGGCAATGAGGTCCGGAGGAAAGGAAAAGCATGAGGCTTTTGCCTTATATACCACTACATGCGAGAAACCTACCGGTAATTCGGGGTCATGCAAATGGACGTGAAGTACTCGCTCATCTGCAACCAAGGCAAAGGTGGATGTGGGGGAGCTTCCATGTCCGGTACCTCTGGATTCGTGACTCCTTCGCTCGTCCCATTCGGCTTCGGCTCCGCCCCGGGCGTTTCCAACTTCCAATCAAAGAGGCCAAGGGAGGAGAGCTCTCCGGCAATGAGACAAACCGCCATCGGTGCAAACACTAACAACCTCACCTATGTGAAGGCGAAGATTTTAGCCGCAAATGAGGAGATTGTACGCACGGTCATTGATTACAGTCTCTCCTTCCATGTGCTCAAGGTTTCACAATGGCACAAAATGGTGAAGGCCATTGTGGAGGTGGGGCCATCCCATGGCGAATGGCATGGTATCACCTACCATGAGACGCGCACCACCGCTCTTGATGACGAGAGGCAAAGGATCAATGACAAACTCACACCCTTGCGGGAAGGATGGACGAAGTATGGTTGCTCTATCCTCTTCGATGGATGGAGTGATTGGAAGAAGAGGGGTATCATGAATATCCTTGTTTCATGCGCTCTCGACACATACTTCTTATGCGTCGTGGATACCGGAAAGGCGGGGCAAAAAACATTGTGGGACTTTATCTATCGTTGCATCCGGCAAGCTATCATAGAGGTATGTACTATGTCACATGTGCATTGCGATTTAAGTTTTAACTCTCAGGTCTCGACTCTCTAGTATCTATGTTCAAGCTTTTAAAAATATCATTGCATTTGCCATTGTGTTACATGTAGATTGGACATGAAAATGTCATTCAAGTCATCATGGACAATGTGTCCAATTGCCGCAAAATGGGGCGCTTGGTAGAGGTGGAGTTCCCATCCATTGTATGGACTCCTTGCTTCTCCCATTGTCTAGACCTACTCATGGAGGATGTGGGGAAGCTAGAGTGGGTGAAGAGGGTGGTCGCACAAGGCCTATCCATTGTGAGTTTCTTCACAAAGAAGGTAAAGGTGCTCGCTATGTTTTGCGAGCAAAGCGACTTGGAGCTTAAGAAGTGATCTTCCACACGGTTTGCCTACATGTGGCTTCTCTTGGAGCGGCTATACGATATGCAACCAAAGCTCCAGATGACTGTGGTCTCCCCGCATTTCGTCGCATGGCTAAGAGAGGAGATGGTGACTAGTGCGGACGAGGCCCGAGCTGTTCAATGGCTGTGCATGAGGGAGTCCTTTTGGCGCGAGGTGTGTGCCATTGTCATTGCGGTGATTCCATTGTATAGGGTTTTGCGTATGGCCGACATGGAGGGCTCCACAGTGGGGCTACTCACCCACTTCATGTGAGAGGCTCTAGCGGAGATTCTTGCCACCACCGTGCTTGATGAGGAGGACCCCGACATTCCTATGGAGGGGATTAGGTAAACCCATGTTCCATGTTTTCAAATCTCGTTTTCACATCTCTTTCTAGTTGCTTAACCTTAAAGTGACCTTTTTGCATTCTAGGGATCCATCGATCCTCCATCCACTCTAGACGCGATTCGATTGGGACGCTTGTGGAGAGGAGGTGGCGATGGATGCATAGACCTATCCATGGTCTTGCGGCCTTGTTGCATCCCGTCTACAAAGTACCAAGGCTCTTCGTCGATGAGGAGCTACTTTCCGATTGGGATGCCTACTTGCCAAGGATACTTTCCGTCCACGAGCAAAGAGACTTCCTCCAAGAGCTCATTTGGTATAATGATTAAAGAGGAGCCGCTTTCACGAACTCACTTTACTCGAGTAGGGAGTCAATGGTCCGGCCACTGTTTTGGTGGGAGTCATTTGGTTATTAAATGGCTCACGTACAAAAAGTGGCTTTGAGAGTCTCGTCAAACTGGTGACTATTGAATATTTAAGACTTTTAACTTTAAAGTTATAGTATATACTCTAGAATAGTAACTACTAACTAGTTCTTACATTCTAACTCTCTATTATTTTTACATAGGATTGCTCTTCGGGGGTATGTGAGAGAAACTAGAGTTCCTACTCACTCATACACACAGATACGAAACCGTCTCAACACCATGCAGTTAGAGCGGCTTGTATATTGCTGTGCTAACATGCGCATGGTGGAGAAGATGCATGACATGGAGATCTCCAAACAGGTAGAGATCTCCAGAGTTCAAAGTTCGATTCATTAATGATGATTCATAGCATGTCATGAATGATGAGTCATGACTAATAGTTTATAAATGTTTGAACTTTGCTTACAAGTAAATGTCGACGAGTTTAAGTTGATAGTGGACACTCTTAAGAGTGTTCATAGGGAGCGAGATCCAGATGAAGCGGCCATATATGCCGATCTCTACAGGGAGCTAGAGGAGATTGACTGTCGTGTTTCTCGTACTCGTAGATGTCGTGCAACTAGAGGTGCCGGTGCCACATGAATAGAAGGCCGCGGATGCATTGTTCGGCGTCCTACTTTGACCGCGGTGGCTACATATGTGAGGCGTGGCTCTGACTCGACTTCAAGGAGCACTTTAGCACGTGTTGCTGAAGAAGAGGATACTCCTATTGCAGACATTAGAGAGCCCGAGTACGATGGCGAGGGCAATGTCCTTAGCAAGGGTAGTTTTGGGTTGGCCTCTAATGATGGGAGCAACTCTAGCGAGGGCATTCCTTCCCCTAGTGATTTCTACGAGGAGGAGGAATAGAGTCTAGAGTCTAGACTCTAGACATTTTTGTACTTAGTGTTGTGACTAGTCACAACACACTGTTTTGTATTTTCTATTGTAGGCTACGGGCCACGACTCTTATTTATGGCATGCCGTATATGTTTAGTGTTCATTGTTCATGACTCTTGAGTCTTTGTAAATTGTACTAGTGTTTTAACTTTTTTCTAGTTTATGACAAGTTACAGCTTCTCTAGACTTTGCATCTCTAAATGTGTACAAATATCTTTTTTTCAAGTGTTCTTTAAAGTGGATTGCATCTCAATTGAATTGATCTTTCAAAATTTAAAGGTCCCGTACCGGTATCGTTTTTTCGTATCTTCATTTCGTACTTGACAACTATGGTCTTAATCTTGTGTTAATTAGCATCAATGTTCTTAATCATGCTTATGGCTGTGTATCAATACAACAAGGCTTCCATGCATGCAACAATTTTGGAATTAGTCAAGACTCAAAAGACAGGTTGGCTAAAGCGTAAGAGGCCTACACTCCACAGGCCAATAAAGACCGAAGGGATGTGAAGTTCTTGCAAGGAGATTGGGTTTATCTTCGGATTTTGAAGCAATGACTGAAATAGGTGGGCAAGCGATGGCGGAAGTTATCGTTCAGGAGCTTTGGACCTTTTCCTATCCAGAGAAAGATCAATGAGATATCAATATAGTTGAAGCTACCTCTCCGAGCTAGACTATGTACGATGTGTTCCATATCAGTTGGCTAAAATCATATGTAGGTCCAATCCCTTTAGAGATTAAAGACGAAGCGGAAACAGACATAGTTGACGAAGTTGAAGTGATGGTTCTCGAGCAGATCCTTTTGCACCGCTTCAAGCATGGCTCCAGCCGAAGACAAAGACAATTCCTCATGAAGTTCCAAGACGAGGGACTCACGAAGCGGTTCGGCTTGACAAAGACTTCTTCCAAGACTATATGGCTTTATTGATGGACTATTTGGAGGCTATGCAGCTTTCGTCAAGTTAAGTAGAAGGGGATGTCATGTGCATCCTAGACTTGGATGCCACTTGGACATATTTGAATAGTAGGTGCAGGACCTGGAGTGGAAATTAGTTCCATGTGAGTCCTAGTCTAGGACAAGTCTTTCATGTGTCCCGAGTGTTTGGTTTGCAACCAGATGCTAGGCATTTGTCTAGAAGCATGTAGTTGCATGTAGAAAGGGGGCAGTCCTTAGGGCTACCCTAGAAAGGGGTAGTGTATCCCTTGAATGGGCAAGGGGTAGGTCTTAGGCCACCAAAGGCTCAAGAGTCCCGTGGCCTTGTCCACCAACCAAGGAGGTTGTGGCTCAGTTGGCCAACACAAGGAAGGGCTTGGCAGGCTGTCGGCTAGCCCATGGGGGCTTGGCCAGCCGGCCGACTTGTCTTAGAGGCCAGCCCAGCCAGGTGGCCAGGGCATATTGGCTGCCCAGCAGCCAAGGCATGGCTTGGATAGCAGCCCACAGGGCGGCCAGAGCACATCAGAAGGGCGGCCAGCCTTAGATGTGAAAAGCGCTGCCCAATAGGACTTTTACAAGTTGTGGGAGTTTGTGCTGCAGGCTGACTGCGAATTCAGCAAACCGACCAACACCGGCTTATAAATAGCCAAAGCTTGAATTCAGTCATTTCATCTCAGAATTCACAAAGGGTTGCTGTGTTCCAAGGGTCAGGACATGCAAGGGGAGTGCTACAGCCACGGTGAAGAGTGCAAGTCAAGAACGGATCTTCAGATCTACAGATTTGCGTTATTGTACATCATTCTAATAAAGCAATAATTCTTTCTATTTGTTATGATTCTTGGTGCTAAGCTTCATCATGGCCACGTTTTCCCTCTATCTCCGGAGCTCTGACCGAAACTCAGCACACAGACCTTTGTATGAATGTATGCTCTGTGTGTGTGTGTTTGTGGGAGCATATATTGATACCAAGTTCTACACCCACTACTAGGCATTGATGACGTTAGTAGGGGATGTCATAGTATCTAGTCCATACTATGCATGATGGAGTTGATGGTTTATTGTCTTGTGGATGACTAACATGAGGTTATAAATTGCACTTTCTTATAAGGTGAATTTGGATATGTTCTTGGATTCATCTAGGTATATCATTCTAATAAAGCAATACACCATTCGTGGTGGTGGCTCTACAGAGGGTATTCGAGACCCAATACTATGTCCGACTCTCTCTCTCTCTCTCTCTATTTCTGCACCTCTCTCTCTAGCTTGTTTGTTATCTTCGTCACAAAAGGTTGCTGAATTTTGAACATTGAAGTCACCGATTCTATCCACCGAGTTTCCGCATGTTATAACAAGAGTCATGGGACTAGCCATCTCATGGAGGCATTGTTTATCAGTGAAGGAAATCAAAACTGAGTACATGGATATGAATACTGTTAGTCTACCATAGTCAGGCATTGACATGGGTAGTTGGACTACAATAGGAACTGGTGTAAAAACCAAGAAATTTGTGTCAAAACCAAGGAACTGTTTGTGCATTCATTTGTTTATTTGATTTATGCTTGTGAGCATATTTGTGTGTGCGTGCCAAGGGTTGGAGACGTCCGGTTAAACCCAAGGACTGGCATGTGTGCATGTGTTTGTGTCTTCTGACATATAATGGGTGCATGCTGATCTTGTCAAGAAGAGAATCATGCTGGGAAACTCTTACCTGAGGGAGACTATAGAGGTGCAAGGGGTGGGAGTATCTGCCAGAGGCCAAACCCAACGTTACTTTATGTCTAGGGTAAAAACGGTGAGGGCAAGATGCTTCCCAAAGCCAAGCACAAGAGAAGAAGAGAACATTTTGCATGAAGAACCATGTCTCAAGAGCCGGAGAGAGAAGAGCTAAGCTCACCAAAAAAAGTAGAGAAAAGCAAGACCTAACAGTTGAGGAGAACTATTTAATAAGTTGGGGGGATGTCACCGAAGCATCAAAATAGCTGATCTGTAAAAACGCAACGCGTGCAAAAAAAGGGGGGAGAATTAGATTTTTTTGAAAAAAAGTGGCGTGGCATTGATGATGGGGCGATGGTGATGTAGCATTGACAGGTGGCAAGAAAGCAGCGCAAGGTCACCTTATAGGTTTGGAATGATGTGATCAGCTTTTTGAGAGCAAAAGATTAAAAACTAAAAAGAGAACTTTTATTATTAAAGCGGTAAGGAAATGTTGCTGTTGCCATGGCTTCGATACAGAATGTCAGGGGTCCTTTTCAAAGCAAACCCTAACCTTAGGTGTTGCCTCACCTCAAGCACTCTCCTGAACAAGAAGATGGAGCAGCCCCCTAAAAAGCAGCATGGCATAGATTGTTGAGGCACCCATCCATCTGTATACCAGTGACGTCGAGCATCCAGTGTGAACCTGACCGGCCGCACCATACTCACGTGCCCTGTGTCCCTCTGGTCTTCCATTCTACACATCACTGAGTCCCTAGGCATAATGGCTGTCAGTCAAGAACCCTGTCAATATGGACAAGTGTTCTCATGGATTCCACACTTTTCAAGGCTCTGATTGTTGGGATCATAACAACCTATCTAGCATGTGCCGAGTTATTTGGTCCTTTGGTGCCTTCGGTCTAACTTTATTAAGGCGACCACCAATGGCCTTAATTTACAATTCTTTTCTAAGTTGCTGGCTGTCCCTCAACTGTCATTGATGATGGAGTGAAAGGCTGCTTTCATAATTGCGTCTTGCTGTAGGTCTAACCTTTCCCCCTTCTTTGCCTGACTTGTAGATGAGGGGAGTGGGTAATACGTTGACTTAGGACGCGGTATCTGAGGAGGATTGTGCTTGAGATGGACATACAGGAAGGCCTTTGCATTTGAGGCAGGCAGGATTCTTATTTAAGCAAGTAGCCATTCTGGCAGTCTGAAGAGGTCATGTGCAGATGATGGCAACCTAGACAAATGGGTGGCATTCATGGAGTGATTGGACACTTCTAGCAGCTTGATGGTGGGACAAGGAGGTTGACTTGAAGATGAGAGTTGGTAAAACCTTGAGGTACGGCACATAGTTGTGAGAGAAGACTCGTGCAGATTTTGGGGATTAGCATCACCTTTCAGCCTGATAGTCAGGCAAGCAAGAAGGTAATATAACAGGTTTGAAGAGGTCCCCTGCAGATAACCTAGACGTGGTGTTGGCTTTACCATAAGAACACATTAGAAGGATATTTTGATGTTTTATTTATTGATTGTTGATTTGGGTTCATTCGAATTTCCTAGTTCCAATGGGATGTATTTGCCTGTATCTTTGTATTTCAAGCCCTATGGTGTGCTGTGCTTTTATTTACCATCAGCTTATGCCCGTGTTGATAGACGGGAAGTACATCATCAGTGGCGAATGGAGAAGCTGCAGAATGCCCTATTTTAGACCAAATCAACGACTCAGGCTCACAAGCTAGGGGCAGAGAATATATAGAGGCTTTGGTCCAACAAATAGGCTCATTGTCAGTTTCTAACAACACTTCAGACAAGACTGATGAGAAAGAGAACAGCCCCGAGAAGGTTAACGTGGAAAAGCGCATACGAGCTCTGAGAAAAAAGGTTGTTCATTGAACATTCTTTACCTCTAAAAGGTGCAGATGATATCAAAGAAGTTTGTTTGGTAGATACTGATCTCCAAAGGATTTTACATGCTAGGTTCGTGCAATCGAGTCACTGCAAGTGTCCTTAGCAAGCAAAGGGCCTATGAATTCTGAGCAAGCAGAGAAGCTTTCAAGGCTAGAGATGTGGCGAAAAGAGTTGGGGGATCTGGAAGCTCTGAAGGGATTTTTCTGATCACCCTGCTACTTGTGTATTGTAAACAGCACATCATCTTGTAGAATTGAACACCTGTAATGTAGCAGAGATTACATGGTTGATAGCAGAGTTTGTAGAACGATGTCTGATTAAACAAAGGTACATTTGTAGAGTTAACTTGAGCAGGCTTATCGACTGTTGAGAACCCAGAAGGCTTGTTCTGCTTGTGCCTGGTGTTATGGGCAGGTTGTGTTTAGGAGATGATGGCAGCCAGGGCCCAGAACCCAATATCACTGGTTACACATTGAAATACATGCCATGTAAAAACTAATTGCAGCCTTTGACTTTCAAGTCGCTTTGCCTGCACGTTAGCCCACAAAATGAGTTCCAACTTCGTGCTATCGTTAAGGGCTGGGGATGCCCGAACTACATGTAGGACCATACATACAAACTTGGGATTTCTTCCGAGAGTTGGGAGCATTTTAACATCGTTTTGTTTTTCTAACTTGTTCTTGTTGCAAGTACGAATTTCATTCTTGGCTTCATGTTGTTATGAATGTTGTTGATGTTATTTCCTTAATCTTTTTTGTATAATAGTGATTTGATTCCGAGATCCCCATTCTGGGGTTTCAGACCCCTAACTACATCTTTGTGGGATTAACAACTCCATGGTCTCAATATAGTATCACAAGAGACCACCACTGAGCTTCCTACACGATCCTGTACACTTCTAGGAGATTTTGGTTGCACAAAGAGAAGTACAGAAATGGCACAAGAAGAAAATTCAAGTACGATATTGTAGGCATGAAATGAGATGGATGGGGAGACTCCCGAGTCCTGGTCTATGCTCTGCTACTCCCCGCCCATAATAGAATTCTTCCAGCTTCTCCACTGGTGGGAGTTATGTCACTATCCACTTAGCATGAATGGTTGGGTAGTTGAGCTTTACTAAATAGTGCCTAAAAAGGTTCACTTGAAAGCTTGCACTCATAATATTTAACCTGCCCTGGTTGCAAGACCTCTTCCAATTCATTCACTTCTTGCAGACCCTCAAATCTCCGGATCCACTTGCCCTACATACTGTCTTAAGAGGCTTACAGTAAAAGCATTGTGGATCCTCTAATAACTTGGCAAATACTTCATTTTTAGTGGACACTCTAATGACTTCGCAAATATTTCATTTTTAGTGCGAAGGATGGTAATAAAACTACCTTACTATAGGTGTTTTTAAAAGGGGTTTTGCCCGTAGATGCATGCACAAAACTAATATAGGTGAACCCTACCAATGGCAAGTACTTCTCCCACGAAGTTTTTTGGTATGCAACATAGCATTTTGAAAAGATATTATAGAGTCTAATTTGCAACTTCGCTTTGGTCATCTGTTTGACATGTGCAACCTCCAAAAAAGAAAACCTTTAAAAAGACGTGAAAATGCAACACTTAATAAGTTGTTAAAGGGGTGTGTGTTGTCACTATTGAAAGTGGCTCCAAGGAGAGTTTTTAATGCATTAAAGGAGAGTTTGATGAGAAAACCTACTCAAGCCTCTGTAAAGCAAAGGAAAAGATTGGGTCGAGTAGAAACTCACCTTTGTGGCCATATTGCTAAAAGAGGCAAAAAGTCTAGGGATCTTTGTCTCACACAATAGTATTTGGCATTTCAAGATGTTTGAACACATGCGACTTGCAAATACAAATAGGTGTTCAGTATTGATGGTCTTCTTGATCCGCAAGGAATGTACTTGCTTGCTAAACTTGTCCACGATGATCCAATGAGGCAAATCCATGGTACAGTCCACAATGATACTTTCCCAAGCTTAGTTGAGAATAGGCAATGGTTGCAGTAAACCCGAAGGCTTATGCCTACCAAACCAGCACACCAAGCATTTGTGTACATATGCCTCAATGTCCCTTCTCATATTTGGTTAATAAAAGTCTATTTCAATCATTTGAGGAGTGGGAAGTATGCCTCGATGATGTACATAAGGAGGGGCATGGCATTCATCCATTACTTAATGCCTCAAATCTTTAATCACACTAAGTAGTCATCTTTCATGAGGTATCCATCCTTCGTAAAAGTCTCAATCATTTGAGTAGTGGCAAGTTTACCTCAATGATGTACATAAGGCGGGCGGGACATGGCATTCATCCATCATTTTGTCTCAAATCTTTGAGCACACATAAGTTGTTATCCTTCATGAGGCATCCATCCTTCATAACAAAAGAGGCATGAGTTGTCTTGGCTTGCAAATCAGCCCATATGCATGCAAAATCACCATGCAAATGATACATTTTCTTTCATTTTAGACTACTCTTGATGATTGGCCAATAAAAATTGCATCCACATGAGGTTTTTATGACAAGGCATTGGCAACCACATTCTTTTTCCAAGGCATATGTACAATTTGAAAATGGAACATAGAAAGAAAGTTTTTATGATAAGGCATTGGCAACCACATTCTTTTTCCAAGGCATATGTACAATTTGAAAATGGAACATAGAAAGAAAGTTTTCCATCCTCCTGTGCTTTTTTGAAAACATGGTTTGCGTTTAACCTTGACCGTAAATTCAACCCGCAAAAGGTACTATTTTGTAAGGGCATGAATTGTAGCCAACATTTTTTTCTCATAATCCATGTTGAGATCAAATCACACAACTTTTGACTCTCATAGGCCATTATTAGCATGGCTTGTTATACAATGACAAAGCAACGTGTGCAAAATGCTTTATAACTGTGTGTAATAGGAGCATTGGCCCCATCGTACTTCATGTACTGTTTTTGAGTTCCGGCCAATTTTTGATAATTTGAATCTTGGTGGGGTCCATGTGCACGCCTTCACATATGATTTGAGTTCGGCCAATGCTTGATAACCTGAATCTTGGTGGGGTCCATGTGTATGCCTTCTTTTGAGGCTATATGTCCTAAATAGTGAATCTTTGGTAAGAAGGATTCACTCTTCTTGCAATTCACATAGAGCTTGTGGTTACAAGCTCTTTGAAGACTATGGCCAAATGTCTTCTATGATCCTCTTCAATCTTTGAGAAGGCAATAATATCATGAAAGAATGTTTTTGTAACCTTCTTATGATTTGAGAAAATCTAGTCCATCATCTTGGTTAAAGTATTTGATGCATTTGCAAGCCTGAATGGTACACCAAGTACTCATATAATCCAAATGTGGTATGAAAGGCACTCTTATGAACATCCTATTGTATAACCGTGATTTGATGATAGCAACTTTTCAAATCAATGTAGCTAAACTGTACAAATCCATCCAATTCGTCCAAGATGTCATCAATTTTTGGTACATGGAATTGATTCTTGATGATTATTTGTTAAGGCACAAAGTGCACACAAATCCTGTGTGAGCCATCTTTCTTTTGCACTAATCATCATTATCTCCTCTTGTTGGCTTGCACCTACTGTGTATGCTTGCCGATTGGGTGGTGAGTTCAAGAAGTGACATTAATGACATGCTCAAGGCCTCTATGTATGAAAGATATCTTCTTGGTTCTACACCCAGTATTAGGGTGAATGTGAGTGCTATGGCAATCCAAGTAATACATGATCAATCCCTCCAAAGGTGCAACCTTAAAGTTCTCATGATCCAAATATCCTAGTATATGAATACGAAGCTTTCCAAAATTGGACTATCTTCTTCGTGAAGGCAAAACATGCATGCATATCTTGTCCCATACGTGAATATTCTAATTCCAAAGTGGGAGCCATCTCCTTGTATACGAAATTAAGTGCAGGGCAATAAAAAAAAAAAGAAAACTGCGGATTGATCAATGCCTTCAATATCTTCTTATCATTGTGTGCATGTTCCCTTGCACATCGAGAACTACATTCACTCACAATGAGGTCCTGCTGCTACTGCTGCTGCATCCTAGCCAAAGCTGTCCCCTCCCAGAAAGTGAAGAAATTGTCTAGAATGCTCTGATCCTCTGCATTGCAGATCTCAGGGTCTTGTATGAGGCTTTTTGGAATCCTAGTGCTCAAGTTGTCGTGCCTCTAGGGGGTCCAAGGATAGAATGATAGGAGCATGACCAGAGAAAGTGGTGCCTACCAAGATACCAATCATGCCCCCATGACCGCTCTGAGTGTGAGAGTAAGCATACTCTGAACTCCATCAGTCACAATGAAGGTATTGGTAAGAGGGGGGAATGGGTACTACAACTGAGATATGAAGGAACACAAAGAGCAGCACCTCCAAGCTGGAGGACACCACTTCCTCGTCCTAATCTCTATGGCATGAGCCTCCTAGTTCCATCCAAGCCAGGGGCCAAAGATGGGTGAGCATGCCGATGATGCGCAGATCATGAAGATGGTGCGAAAGCTCTAGTGCCTCCCCATGGATGGCGATAGCCACCGACTTCGAATTCCAATGTGTCCTTGGGGTTGGGAAGGAGAAGATTATTATGCCACTCTCTGGCGTGGATGGCCTGGAATGATGGAACACTACACAACTCCGAATGGGAGCCATTGTCTCAAAAATACGAGTTCTTTCCACATGGAGACATTGGAAGAAACTATAATCCAGTGTGGCAGCCCCAGGATCCTAGGGGGGCCACTTGGTGAATCTGCCGAGAGAGCCCTCACTAGGGAGGCGACGATGGTCATCTCTACTAGCTCCGAGAAGCGACGAATCAATCGACGGATGAAACTTGCCACTGGTTTCCTCTCACTCTAGCTCATACGCTATCGGAGGGTGGCGAGAACGCTTAGGAGA
Organism: Cibotium barometz; assembly: GCF_041138505.1. Taxonomy (NCBI): domain Eukaryota; kingdom Viridiplantae; phylum Streptophyta; class Polypodiopsida; order Cyatheales; family Cibotiaceae; genus Cibotium; species Cibotium barometz. Next base: position 48,315,577 of record NC_141063.1, read on the forward strand.
GGCGCATGGAAAGTAGGAGTGCATGCTAAGAGGAAGAGGACGGGGCAAGGGGACTGCGGGGGAGAGTCGGAGGCGAGGGTTGAGGATGAGGAGGGGGGGATGGGGAAGTTGGGAAGAGGGAGATGGAAGCGGCCGGGATCCAACGGAGAGGGAGGGTGCAGGGAGGGGCTTGCGGGGGGCTTGGTGGGGCCAGCTTGCCTCACTAGAATCTGAGAACTTGAGGAGGAATCTTGACGGGGTGACGGCCTTAGAACCAAAGCAGATTGTCACTCATCATAGGAAAGCCTAAAACACCAGCCAGTGGGTCGAATGTGGGATTAAAGCCATGCTGCCATCTCGGAAAGAAGGCCTGGGTTGTACATAGTGCGACTGGGCTCAGTTGCACGACTCTTATCTGATGCTGCTGGCAAGTCAAACTCAACCTGGTAGTAGCCATGCTCCAAAGGATGAATATCAGTGATCTTTAGAGGCACTCAAGGAGGCTATCCAGTAGAAGATCTATAAGTTGTCTGCACACCGGACGGCTACCAACAATCTTGCACACGAGAGTGGAGGCCTCTAGGGATGCAACTATCAAAGCGAGGAGCTGGAGGTTTGCTTCTGAGAAGGATAGGAAAGGGACGATGACCTTGATCGAGGATGATGGAGAAACTACCATGGAGTCCTCCTGAGGGTGAAGACCAGAAGAGGTTGAAGCTTGCTGACGAATGATAAAATGCCAAAGAACTAGAGAAGTTGCCAGATGAAAATGGAGGGGATGGAGAGTCGGAGCCGAAGGGAGGTGGGGGGGACTGGAAAGGCTACGATGGAGGGAAGCGAGGGAGGGGGAAGGTTGGGGGGCTACGATGATGAGCTAGAGCGAGGGAGCATAGGCGAGAGAGAGGGGGTACTCATAGGGGCAGAGAGAGAGAGAGAGAGAGAGAGAGAGAGAGAGAGAGAGAGAGAGAGAGAGAGAGAGAGAGAGAGAGAGAGAGAGAGAGAGAGAGAGAGAGAGAGAGAGAGAGAGAGAGAGAGAGAGAGAGAGAGAGAGGTGCAAGCGAGGGCGGAGCGGAGGGAGGAGAGGAGGGGTGCAGGCAAAGAGAGGGGTGTAGGTGGGGGACAAGGTGAGAAAGAGGGGGAAAGGTGGGGAATTGTGAGAGAGGAGGGAGGTGCAAGCGGGGGCAGAGCAAGAGAAGGAGGGAGACAAGTGGAGGGGGGGCACATGTAGACATAGGGGGCGAGAGGGGGCACATGATGAAAGGCGCGGGGGGTGAGAGGGGGCGTAGGTAGAAAGGGGGGCGTAGGCGAGAAGAGGGGGGGGGAGAGGGGCACAAGTGGGACAGAGGGGGCGAGAGGGTGCATAGAGGGATTCGAGGCAAGGAGAGGGGGCATAAGCGAGGGGGGGGAGAGGGGCGCAGGTGGGAGACAGAGGGCGCGAGAGGGCGCACAGAGGGATTTGAGGCAACGAGAGGGGGGTGCAAGCGAGGGGGTGGAAGGAGGAATAGGTAGGGGGTGGAAGGAGGAGGAATAGGTAGGGGCAACACAGTTTGCTGGGGGGGTGCTCGCAGCTCCTACTCAATTTCACAGTTGCTTCCGCAAACAACTACCCATGACATTATTCTCTTGCCGGATAGCTTTTTGGCCATTCACCAATTACTTGCCACACCCTTAAGAAGCATCCCGGCATGGTTAACACTAGTCTTGTAATTGAGCCACAAAAGTGGCTATAGCCACAAAAGTGACTCATGATCTCATTTAGGTAATCACAAGTAGGAATAGGTAACCATATTGAAACTTAGCAAGTAGCACATAGATGAGCTCCCCTAACAAAGTGCATCATATGGGAATTTTGTTTTACCCAAAAAAGTAAAATTTTAAAACTACAACTTTACTAAAAATAGTAAAAGCCACAAAAGTGGCTAAAATATTTAGTAGCATGCTCTAATAAGAGGGCCAAATTTTTGTCAGCTTTGATTCTATCATCATTTTAAGTGAATACATACATTGTGTACACATTGATACATTTTTCATGGGATATCTGGCATGTGTAAAAAATATTTAATTGGGTTTTGATAAGATATACAAACATTTAGTGCTACTTGGTAGGTTCTACCTAGTTTATTACTATTGAAAAATAATATTTTTGATTCATTCTTTATAGCTCTATTTTTTTTTCAACTCCCTATATGTGTTAAGAAGAGTTTCCCAAGAGGATTTTGTTTGAAACTCAATAACTTTAGATATTTGAAACCTTCAAAAAGCCACAAAAATGCCTTTTTTAAAACAATATTGGTGTTAAGCTTTGACTTCTTTGTGAAATTATCTTCCGAAAAAAGACTACTTCAAATCTAGCTATGAAAGATAAAGCTTTATTGGAATCAAAATCACCATGAAAATACTCAAATTTTCATCACCCGATTTATTTTGGTGATAAGTGTCCTCCTTCTTGTCCTCTCTTCTGTTTGCATGGTGTAGTTCAACATACTCTCCATGAGCTACTTGGATAGACCATGACAAGGCTTCTCCCTGAAAGAAAGGTGGATGGAAAAGAGTGGGGACTAGGGTATGTGCTTGGGCCTTTCCTCCCCTCTATGATACTACAAGGAAGTATGATCGTTCCTATCATGAACCACTGTCTTAGAGGCACTTGATCCAAGTTAACAAGGGTTCTTCACCTTGATGATGAGGGGAACTGACTTAGAATCCTCACAATGAAGGAGAAGTTTAGGATTCTCAAAAACCTTGGGATGAGAAGTAAGGAGTTGGGAATTTTTGAATCATAGCTTCCTACTTACATCAAGTGAGTAAGAGAGAGCCTCCGCATGCTCCTCAAATGTAAACTTCTCCAACAAACCTTTCTTCTTGGCCACCATAATAAGATGTTGAGCAAGCTACAATACTTTGTTCTTCTTGGCCACCATAATAAGATGTTGAGCAACCTGCAATACTTTGTTCTTGTTGTGTCTCATGTTTGACCATAATGAGGCTAGCATAGAGGCTAGATGGACAATTCATTATAGTTTGATCCAAGTTTTAGTTGTTCACACCATGAAAATACATAAACAAGGCTATAAAATTGTGTTTTTGGCTCATTTATGAGAGAGTTACTTTGTGTGACTTTGACCTTTGGAGAGGGACTACTACTTAGCCCACTTGCTAGGCACATCAGTGATGTTTGTGAGGATTGAGAGTGCGTGGTAAGGGACACATATGCCTTGAGGATTGTGGCTATGGTTGGGGTTGCATTGGTCTCTGTTATGGCTCACCCTAACCCTCCTTGAAACATATCCAACAAAACATTACCTAGTGAACCGCAATTGTCGTCGTGAAGATCTTTCCAATGGTGGAGCTCGTAACCCTTGAGGTCTCCAAGCTCTACAACTCCTTGAGAAGCAATTCCACCGCCCCTCCCACGAGCGTTGTCACACCATGGCATTGCACTATGGGTAACCTACTTCACTCACACACACTCACTAGCATGCATTAGGGAGATAGATTAGCAAGAGCAAGACTCTATTGCACAATGGGAGAGTATGCTGTATTATGAGAGAAATTCACTTATATACATGGCCATAAGTGTTCACACTCACTTAAACTGTGGCCGGTAAACTGTGGCGGGCCGGGCACTTTAGGCTCATAAGAGGCCTAATGCTATTACAACAATGACTACTCTCATAATATACCATGAAGTACATCACTTCGGACTTCATCCTAACTTGCTACCACACGCTCTTGAAGCGAAAATCACCTTAAGTATTCCATCACACCATTACGGGCGCCTGCCCAAGTTGTAGATTTGGACACCATTGCTTCATATCTTGAATGTATGGCTCTTTGGTGTATCTACCTTGACTTCTTGATGTAAGATAATGGTGGTAGTTCTTGTTAACCTTAGGAATGGGTCAACATTTCTCCCTTCCTGTTGCAGATCGCATCCTCGTGATCACGTTGAAGACCTTTGTGTGGGGAGAATGGACAAGCTTTGTCGATGGCTTTGATTTTGAATGACGTTCAATGGTCTTTGTCCCTCCGGAAGGAATAAGAAAATCTAGTTAGTGAATGAAAAGGTTAGTGGTTTATTGGGAATTCCTAATGGGGTGGGGGTGGGGGGGTGGGGTTTTTTGCGAGTGATTGCATTTTTTATATTTTTGTGAGCAATTTTTTTTTTTGGGCTCACTTTGTTTTTGGCAATCATAAGCAAGGTTACATGTGACATGTGTTAGTGGGGACGCTAAGAGATGTTAGTAATGGGAGAGAAGAGAGGGAAGGATCTAGAGAAACGTAGATATAATCATCAGAATGAGATGGTGATTCTCAGTTCCTCATTCGATTCATTGAAGCGACATTCATCATTTTAAGAAATTGGCCTTCGATGAAGTCCCTTTGTGTGGCAGGATTCTTGTCAAATGTTGTTGAGTAGGACCTATTCCTGCATGCTTCTTCCCATGTGCTTTTTATGTTTTTATGTATATTTAAGTACTCTTAGGAAGCAAATATACATGAAGTACAAGAAGTGAGTCATATAGACTCTTATTGAACTGCTCTATGTTGAAGTAGCCACTGGTTGGCGAGAGGATTGAAAGAATTATGTCGACTTATGAGGCTAATATAGATTTCTTCACTAAGGATTGGAGATCATTGATTTGTGAAGATGGTAGCACCGTTTAGAGAGGTTTGTAATTTGAAAAAAAATTCCAGGCGATGGGTTGTACCGTTGACTAGGTTTTCGCCCACCATGGCTCCCCCATCCAGAGATGTACTTGGAAGTTGTTGATGGTGAGGCTTTGTTGCAAATATTCTCTAGTGCATGAGTATGGATATGTACTCATGGAGCCGCAGCTACATTAACATAGCCCCAAAAGAATAGTAAGCTAAAATATAATGGCTATTGAAAATCCTTGGGAGTTGCTTGTGATATTTATCACTTTTAGGTAGGCCATATGTGTGCCTCCCTTGTGTTTGTGTGTGTGTGTGTGTGTGTGTGTGTGTTTTTTGGGTTACCACCTTGCAAGCAACAGGTGCTTATGGATACTCTCCTTTTTGAGAGAATAGGTTCTTATGTCTGCTGTGCAGCTTCTGCACTTATGCTTCATATCCAGAGGGGTGAAAAGAGCATTTTGTGAGATAATTTTGTGGGGCTTTTCCTTTGAGTTCCTTGTTAGAGATAGATAGTTGCGCGTGGGGAATTTTTCGAGGAATAGCTATTGACTGTGAGGTTTTGGCATCGAACTTCGTTGTGGGGTTGAAGGAGTAGATGCTTTATCGGAGTCGGTCCATTGACACATATGGTAGGTCATTATGTAGAGGGCTTTTCGTGGAAGAGGTTTGTAACTTTTTGCATTCAGCATCATAGAAATCCATTAGGGTTGGATACTCTTCCTTGCAATATGGTATTGTCAACTTTGTGTCGTTGACCATCATTGATAACCCTATCATTGGCAAAGCACAGCGGTGCTTGGGTAGCAATAGTCCATTTACGTCCCAAGATCAAATATGCTCCAACACTTAATCACAAAAACTTGCAAGTAAGGGGGTTAGTTTCAATATACATTGTATGTTCAAAGTATCCCAAATATGACATGTTCAAGTCTTGTGTAAAGGGAATTATTTTAGGAGTCATGAGTGTTGGTTGACTTAACAAATCCCATAACTCAAGGGTTATGAGATTGTGTTCTCGTGTTGGATAAAATTGTGCTTGAGCTGTGATGATTTTATTGGAAAGTTCGAATCCAACCAGAATCCTAGGGATCTTTTTAGTAAGATATATTGGAAGTTCCAGCTCCTCCCAGGTCTCTTCCTCTCATAAAATAGCAATTGTACAATGCATGCAGGAGTGTTGGATTCATTAATTGAATACAACGAGTCGCGTATCCAAGTTCCACTAAGGACGACATCATACTCAAGGGAGTCTAGGATAACATGGAATGTAAATTCCACATCTCCACCGATTGTTTGAGTAGCATAGCTAAAGTAATTGGGAACTTCAATGTTTTGTCCATTGGCTCCTCTTGCAAGAACATTGTTTGCAGGGATAGGTTGGCCCAATGATACCCAAGTGTCTATTGTCAACATCATTGCCTATAGGGAAATCTAACCATACTATGATAAAATCTTCAAAAGAGGAACCATGGATGTTTCAATTTGTGTTTTAGCTTTAGATCCCGTTTTTGTTTCATATTCCCATTCACTTTCGTCCTCTTTTTGGCTCTTAGCTTTTTCAAGAGTACCCAATGTGTACACTGGCACACTTGGTCCTCTGACAATTCTAAATCAGGTATGTTTGAAAACTTGGGAATCCTTATAGTCCTCTTCTATGGAGCTCTTTATATCTTGGTATAACTCATGTTTCGCCCTTAAAGGTACAAGTGCTGATGCTATGCTGGCTTCACCCATGAGAGAAGAGCATTCCTCCAAATGAGGCTTGGACAGATTGCTTTAATTTTGTAAGAGAATTATCGAATTCCTCATGTGCTTTCTCAATTGCATAATTTGTGCAATCTGTCTCTAATGACTCTTTTGTAGAGAGTATGTTTACCTCTTGAAAGGGGAAGCGGTACACCTCTGGGTTTTGTATTTTGGTTACTTTTTTAGGATTAGAATTATTAGGTTCAATCACAACCGGTGATCTTGTAAGACACTTAACCATGCTAAGCATGCTCTCATGAGCTTGCCTTTTGCGTTCCACATATGTCATAGGATCAAGATTTTCAATTTGGGGTGGTTAGGTGGGTTCTAGTTTTGTGATTGGTCTATTAAGTGCACCAAGTCACGAATCAGAACTTGTTTTATCCTCACTTCGTGACGTACTAGAACTTATTTCATCTTATGACTTTCTTTGGATCGTCAAGTTTTCATTATGTTTGGCCATGTGATGAGAACGAACATTCTTTTGAGCTTTTGTATCTTGTGTTGCACATATGGGTTTTGTGGTTTGTGTGGTGGCCTTTGAGGTGGATGCTTTTGCATCATGTGTGTGTAGCTTTTGGATCTTTTAGGTTTATGACCCCTTTTGGATTTATGTCTTCCACAGGCTCCTTTTCACTCTCCTCTCTTTCAACTTTGGTTTCAATAGGTTGTTATCCCTTGTTTTTCTTGGGTTTAGAAGGTTTTGTTTTCTCTTTTGGTTTCTGCCTTAAGGCATGTTCTTCTACCCATTTCGAAGTGTTATCTTTTGCATTCTTTTTTACAGTCTCTCGTGCCTTGGCTTGTAAGCGTGTAAGCACATTCAAGGGTACTATGGACAGTTGCCCGTTTTGTACTTAAGATGTTAAGAGTTGTATTTTGTGAGACAAGTTGCATTGAAGCAACTTGTCTTGGGAAATCTTGGAACATGTGATTAATGCCATATTGGTCGCACATGGGCTGCAAAGTGTCAGTGACTATGGGCATGGAAGTATTCCAAACTATGTAGTCAGCCACTTTGTGAGGTCCACAACAATAGAAACACTGAAATGTTCGATTAACTGCATCTTGAGTAATTTCTACCCTTTCGACTGTTTGTGCTTGGTGAGGTTTTGAGTCAATTGTTGATGAATCAGGACACATTTTAGTATCATGACCAAAGGATTTACAACACATGCATTACAGAAAAACATGTACCTTGTATGCACAATGGGGATTGGGATGGTCATAGTGATTGCACTGAACACAAGGCAGTTTGCTCCTCACTTGTAGGCATTAAGGATGTTTGGCTTTGAAGGATTTCATCCTCTCTTAGAGATGTCAATTGAAAGCTTTTAATCAGGGCTGCATAGAATTCGGGGAATGACAATTCCGAGATCGGTCATTCTTTAGCCATTGCTTCACTTGGTTTAGATGAGGAACATCTCGTAACATGATCATCTCCCATCATGTTATCATCTAAACATGCTTCTTTACAACATTGATCAAATGTTTCTAGATTGGATACAATGATCAAGTTGTGTAAGTTGTATTTCGTTAAGCCTATTATGAAACATCTCTTCAATTGAGAATTGTTTAATTTCTCCCATGACTCACATCGTGAGTCTAAGAGTTTTATCCGAAGAAGGATAAAGTCTCTAATGGTTTCATTTGGTTTACGCTCAATTGAATAGAGTTCTTTCGCTGCACTCCGTTGATCACCTTATCTTGAAAAGCCATGAATAAAGACTGACTTCAAGGTTTTGAAGTCTGTCTCTTGATTCGCCAGCATCAATGTGATGAACCATCAACTAGCTTTTACCTCTAAGCATAGGTTCAACACATGTACCTTGGTGGGGCAGTTGGGATTTCTAAAGGCTTCACATCTTTGTTCAAACATTTGAATGAATTGAATAGGATCAGTTGTTCCGTCGTATTTGCCCATAATTTTGGAGATCTGTATGACTATATTTTTGTACGATTCACTGAGGCCGTATGTGAGTGCTCTTGATGGTAGGGACTCACTGAGTCCTTGGGCTACCCCCTTCCTAGACTAGTTAGTATGTCCAAGGTGTGGGCATCCAGGGGTTGGTACCTATAGGATTCGTGGAAATGTTAGGTAAAGAATCAAAGCCTGGTGGGATTGAAGTGACACGGGGTGTAAAATCCGATGACACTCTTATTGTTGGCATGGCAAATGGTATTGGGAGTTGCAGTTGGGGCATAGATCTCAATGACTCGAAGATGTTAGATATTGGGTTCAGTGAGGGTGTCGGCCCACGTAGTCCCTCTATCGTTGCAATGTCTGATTGCCTAATTGCTCCTTAATGAGCAAGCATACATGTTTTTTTTCTTTTTATATTTTCTCAATGCCCGTTTTAATAGCCTCAAGAGGCATGGCGTACTCTTCGTTGGGTCAAACGAGTGTTTGTTTGCCCTAATTAGCTTAGACACTACATGCACGTGAACGACCTCTTAGGGATATTTTTATGAAAAAAATCCATGCTAGTAACTTCCTAGATAGAAGAGGAGGTCCTAAAACCTATTTTCCGTCATTATCTCAAGATGAAAATTTTTTATGGAAATTTTTGTCCTGTTTCGCTGCACGTTTTTGAGGGTATTCCAAAAGGAATTTGGAAAAACTCTGCATGAGAGAGTAGTAGTATTTTTAGAGTACTACAACTTTGTCTCCCTGAGTCGTTCGTGATTCCCTGAGTCGTTCGTGATTTTAGCATTTAGAACCTAAAAAAGTAGCCCGAATATGGTCCGAAGTCGTTTTTGTGCTTTTTTTTGGGGTGATTTTGTGCTTTTGGGGATGTTTTTTTACCTCAAATTTTGGGTCGAATTTTGAGGCTGTTGGTCGGAGGCCAAAACAATCGATTTTGACTTTGAACGGCTGAGACCAAAATTAAAGAGCTCGATATCGACTTTTGGATGAGTACTAGAGCGCCCTCATCGGATTCACGGTTTAGGAGATACAAGCTAGAGTCTTTTTCTTTTGGGCCGACGGACCCCGTTTCATGTTATGAACTAGTAGGATATAATTTATGGTGTGAAGTGAACTTTATAGATTTTATTAAATTTGATTTTTTTTGGGATTGTTTCACACCATGAGATAGTGTTTTTTTTATTTGAATTTTTTTATTTGGGATTGTTTCACATTGTGAGATAGTGTTTCACGTTGTAAAATGCTTAGGGGTTTATGCCGTAAACAGAATTTACAAAAAAATTTAATTTAATTTTTTTGCACATGGGGACTACTTCACGCGACGAGAAACACTCACATCACTAGTTCACGTCCTGAACCGCTTAAGACGTGAACCGCTTAAAACGAGGATTTTTTCACACTATGAAACACCTCAGGGTTCATGTCGTGAACCGCTTAGGACGTGAACTGATTTTTTTTTCTTTTGGCGTGAATCCTTAGGACGCGAGTGCAAAAAATGGTTCATGCGTGAATCATTTTTAAAAAAATTATATATATATATATATATATATATATATATATATATATATATATATATATATATAGGAATCTAGTGGGAAATTCAAATTTCTTTATTTGGGGGGGGATATTTTTTGAATTTTAAATTAAGGAGATATGGGCATTTTTCCAAAAAGATAAGTAGGAATAAAAAAAGTCAACCTTTTTATGACACCCCCTTACACCCTTCATAAATGATCCCCAAAATGGACAATTTGATAACTCATGGGTATCTACTCATTGAATGCTCATTAGTCTTAATGAATTATGTAAAAAAGCGATTAAAAATTAATCAAATATTAATTCTTTCACTAATCTTTTTCTCTTTTATACTAATCAAGGACTCTAATTAACCACTAAACTCGAATTAATTTGCACAATTGAGCACATCATGTTGCCATATATATAGGCAATGATGTGTGTGAACACACGTCGGACCGTCGGGGCACTTTTTCCCTCCTTAGGAGGTTTTTTCCCCGGCTTGTATATACGCCCATCCTTCTAGGGCTAACTTATCTTTGTACATTGACACAATCTAATACACTGTGTGTTGTGTGCATTCTTGCTTCTTCTTCTCCAAGCTTTGTGTGCTTTCTTGCAACCCTAATTCCAACAATTGGTATCAGAGCAGCAGGCATCGGCTCCCAGGGCTACGCCGCTAGCACCCTCCGACTCACGTTCTCCGATTGAGGCAAACTTTCACGAGCGCTTGCAGGTCCCTATACTCTGTAGATAATCTCGTAGGGCTTTGCATTCTCAAAAATTGCATCGGAGGTCGTTTCGGGCTTCGTTTTTGTATTACAAGTTTTGTACAGGTGTTTTCGTCATTTTATGCAAAAATTTTGATAGTACAGTTTTCTGCAAAACAGGTATACGTATTCTATTATGGACCATGCTACATAGCACGAGTTGTTTTCTGTTCTGTCTTTGCTCCATTACAGGTAGCTTTTGCATCAGTTTTAGTCAGTGGCCATGGGGCTGATAACAGCAATGATGTATTTCGCAGGTTGTCTGCTTCTGATAACAAACTGGATGGAGATAACAACTACCCACTTTGGGTATACATGATGCAGCATGTTTTGGTTGCAAAAGGAGTGTGAAACATTGTGCAGGGTATGGATGTACGTCCAGGTTCTGTGGATGTGATCTGTCGAGGATGTTGCAGGCTCTAGCAGCTCTACTGTTGCTGTTGTTTTATCCACTACTGAACAAGCTCGTTGGGATGGTAAAGATGCGTAGGCTCATGCCTTGATTGCAATTTCTGTCAAACGTAACATCACTCCACATATTCAGTCAGCTAAAACATCAAACCATGCTTGGGATATTCTAGCTGGTTTGTATGCAGGTCGTAAACGAGGCAAAAATCTCTTACCTGCGTAAAGAGCTAGAATCGAAGATTATGCAGGAAGATGATGACATGAATATTTTTCTTTGCTGAGATTAAAGATCTCAAGGAGCAATTGATTTCTGCAGGTGAGATTAAAGATCTCAAGGAACAGTTGATTTCTGCAGGTGAGATTATTCCTGATCATTCTCTTGTGCAGACTGTTCTTGATGCTTTACCTGAGTCATATCAAACTTTTGCTTGCACGTGGAGACTTGTTACTGAGGAGACAGACCTGATGTTGTCAAGTATGATACTTTAGTCTCAACAAGCTCTTGCAAGAAGCGCAGTCCAGGCAAAACAGGGCTAGGCAGCATGTAGTTGATCAGGCATTTGTTGCTGTCCTGCAAAGAAGAAGTGGTAAGGCAGTCCCTTCCACTATTTCTTCTCCTATTAGTAGGTCTACAACTTCTTCTCCTTCCACAGGTAGCAACAATAGGTCTGAGAAGGCTCTTGATAAAGGTAAGAAAAAGATTAGGTGGAACTATTGTAAGGCAACTGATCATGTCATTAAGAATTGCCCTAAGCTAAAGGCTAAAGAGGCAAAGAAGAAAGAGTCAAATGCAGCCACAATAACGGATGCTTCTACAAATGCAGATTCTGTAAATGTTGTGCAGGATATAGAATGGGCGTTTAGCATGTATTGCCAGTATGGCCCATCTGTACACATGATGCATGTTTGGCAGTTTCTGTTGACTTTGATATATGGTATTTTGACAGTGGTGCTACAAAGCACATTACCTCGCATCGTGATATGTTTACTTGTCTTGAGGCTATCTCTAATGGGAATACTGTCACATGTGCCAATAATGCTTCTTACCTAGTGAAGGGCGTTGGTAAAATTATGCTTACTGCTGCAAATGGCAGTGCTTTCACACTTTCAGATACTTTGTATGTGCCAGGGATAAAGAAGAATCTATTGTCTGTCTCTGCGCTTGCTAGACTTGGACTTGTAGTCAAATTTGTGGATGACAGATGTACTGTTCATGATTTGACTTCTGGTGATACGATTATTGCATCTGGCACCTTGTTTCGTGGGTTGTATAGGCTCAATTCTTATGACAAGTGTGTGGAAGATTCAGCAAATGTAGTTTCTGTGATAAAAAGGTAGTTTCAGATGCAAAACTATGGCATGCTCGTTTTGGTCATCTAGTTTGCTGCGTTTGCAGAAATTTGATATGGTTGCTTCATTGTCCCCTCTTGAGGTACCATTGAAACATGTTTGTGAAGGCTGTATTTTGGGCAAACTATGGCATGCTCGTTTTGGTCATCTGAACTTTGCTAGTTTGCTGCGTTTGCAGAAATTTGATATGATTGCTTCATTGTCCCCTCTTGAGGCACCATTGAAACATGTTTGTGAAGGCTGTATTTTGGGCAAAATGCAGCATTTTGTGTTTCCAAAGGATGGTTCTGTGCGGGCCACTTGCAAATTGCAACTTGTACATAGTGATGTATGTGGGCCTATGCAAACTTCGTCATTTGGTAAACACTTGTACTTTGTGATTTTCATTGATGATTACTCAAGGCATGCATGGGTATATCCACTGAAGGTAAAGTCTGAAGTCTTTTTGTGCTTCAAATAGTTTTTGCTTATGGTTAAAAATGTATCCAATTGTACTGTGGGCACCCTCCATTCTGATCGAGGGGGGGATTACATGTCTAAAGAGTTTGATGCATTTCTGGCTAGTCGTGGGATAAAACACCAATGTACAGTGCCATATACCCCTCAGTAAAATGGTGTTGCTGAGAGGAAAAATAGGTCGCTTATGGAGATGGCACGATGTATGGTCAAGAGCTAAGCCTTGCCACATGCGTTTTGGCTTGAGGCTGTCATGTGTGCTGCATATGTACTCAACAGGTGTCCCACTAAGGCCTTGCAGTCTGTTATCCCATACGAAGCTTGGCATGGCAGGAAGCCTTCTATTGGTCACTTGCGTGTCTTTGGTGGTTGCTTGGCCTATGCTTTAGTGCTTGTGCAACAATGTAGAAAATTGGATGATAAGGTTATCAAATGCATTTTTGTTGGTTACAGTGCTGAGAGTAAGGGTTACAGATTGTATCATCCGCAGTCAAAGCGTATCTTGATTAGTCGAGATGATGTTGTTTTTGTGGAAGATGTTGTGCAGCCTTTGTTATCATGTACCAAAGAGACACCATCACTCCTCCCAGGGGGGATTTGTTGTCATATATATAGGCAGTGATGTGTGTGAACACACTTAGGACCGCTAGGACACTTTTTCCCTCCTTAGGAGGTTTTTTCCTCCGGCTTGTATATACGCCCATCCTTTTAGGGCTAACTTATCTTTGTACATTGACACAATCTAATACACTGTGTATTGTGTGCATTCTTGCTTCTTCTTCTCCAAGCTTTGTGTGCTTTCTTGCAACCCTAATTCTAACACATCATTGGATAAAGCAAGGGAATGCTTAGCTATGTGCATCAATAAATGTGTAAATTAATCTAAAATAAGAGATTAATTAGACTCTTAATTTTGGTCTCTTCTTTTAAGAAAAAATTAAGCAAAAAAGAGAGTAAAATTCTTCCAATTGATAAAAAAATTGATGTAATTAGGTGTTTTGAAACATGTAGATGCTCTCACAACACTCAAAAACACTAATTTCAACTACTTACATGATCAATTTAGACCCCAATCACTATATTTTCTAAATTTTTAGCCTTATGAACAAGATTAATCACCCTTAATGACAAAAATCAGTCCATTAAGAGAAATTAGATGAATTCAAGGATTTTTGATGGTTTTGAGATTTTTTTGAAGGATTAAACTACTTTTAATGCTTGCTAACACTCAAATGCAAACAATTTCAATAAAAAACACACAAATTAAACTAAAATTAATGATTTTAGTTCCATGTTTAACACTAAAGATATCTAACATTCACTAAAAATTATATTGTATTGCATTGTTTGATGCAATGGATGCAAACTAAGCCTAATAAAAACTATGTGCAAGCCTTAAAAAATATTAAAAACTATATTAATAACAATAAAAATAACAAATTAAGCAAAAAAGCATTCTTTACAAAACAAAACAGAGAGCTATTTCTCACAAAATCACACGGTAAGGCAACCAAATCCCATGTTTCATTTTATGAACCAATGCATCCATCTCAACATCCATTGCCTTCTCCCATACATGCTTCCCAATAGCTTCTGTATAGCATGTAGGTTCCACATGCTTCACTAAAGAGGTCATATATGCGTAATGCATAGCAAAGTCACGATATGTCAACATGTCAATTGGATACCTAACCCTTTGGGATCTCCGCAATGCATGCGGATCACTCTGAACACCTGACTCTAGCATGTGGAGGCACATATCTATCCTGCCTTGCACCAGGTGTGCGTAAAACTGGTATGCCCCAAGTTCCTCATCCAAACTTTCTGAACTTGGACGACTCATAACTTGTAATGCCAATTCCTTCAACCTTCTTTTTCCCTTTATCCACAACACTACTCCCAGTGCTCACACTCTCATGTCTCAAGCATCCTGACCATGGACGCATAGTGCTACTCTCAGACTCTGCTGGCCTAGACATAGAAATAGAACTTTCTTGTGGCAAGTTCACATGCACATCAGCATCAATGGAATCAATGACACCCTCATCCTTTGCCTTGTACCAACTAGCAAGTTCATCAAACACCACATCTCGTGAGATAACCACTTGCCTAGTTTGTGGATTGTAACATTTATATGCCTTGTGATCCTGTGCATAACCAACAAACACACACTTTTCTGCCTTAGGATCCCCAACTTCCTCCTTCTCTCGTCAGGCACATGTACATAAGCTATGCAACCAAACACTTTGAGGTGTCCAATGTCTGGCCTAAAACCTGTAAGCCGCATTTCTGGCGTACTTCCATGTATGGCTACTGTGGGTGTCTTATTAAGTACATACACCACTGTGGGTGTCTTATTAAGTACATACACCACTGTGGCACACGCTTCTGCCCAATAATAGTCTGGCATGCACTTTTCATTGAGCATCGCCCTAGCCACATCACAAATGACTCTATTCTTTCTCTCAGAGCAGCACCATTTTGGTGAGGTGTGTACCTGCAAGTTAACTACCTTCTTATGCCATGCTTTCTCAAGAAATTCTCAAAAGCATGTGAGGTGTATTCACCACTTCCATCTGTCCTCAAACATTTTATCCAAGAGCCATATTACTTCTCTACAAAAGCTTTGAAGTCCATAAACTTTCCCAACACTTCACTTTTCTCTCTGAGAAAGTAAATCCAAGTCATTCTGCTGAAATCATCCTCATGTTGCCTTCTTTAGGAAATGGCAACCTCGCCTTCTTTCCAAACTGGTAGGCATCACAAACATGCATATTCCCATCATACTTGAATCTAGGCAGCCCACTAACAATGCCTCTTGCCTGCATGTTCTTTAACCTTTGTATGTTCACATGTAATAGAAGGCACATACAAGACATCTGCCATAGACTTTGTTTTACCATTGTGCATAACCAATGTGGTACACTTCCCAACATGTGTGATAGCATGTCGGGTATCATCTCCTATTTCCACATAGCCTTTCACATCCATAGGCTTCATATGCTCAAACCATTTGCCATGACAAGTCATATGGTTTGATGCTCCAGAGTCCATATACCAAGTGTCATCACTTTCACCCTTTGTCATCATAGATCCCACAACATGTTTCATGGCAAACAAGTGATTTAGGCTACCATCATTACTGCTTGATGCATAATTTCTACCATTTGTCATCATAGATTCCACAACATGTTTCATGGCAAACAAGTGATTTGCACTGCCATCATTACTGCTTGATGCATAATTTCCACCATTTGCATAATTTCCACCATGTTATGCATAATGTCCACCATGTTGTGCTCTACCCCCTCTCAAATCATTTTGTTTTTGTTTGCGGAAAAAAAACATGCCATATGACCAAATTTCCCACAGTAATGGCATTCCACATTTTGCATAGATGTTTGTTGGCCTTGCCAACGTCCTCTACCACGAGCATTACCTCTGCCTCTCTGAGGTGTATATCCACGACCACCTCCAGCACCATATGTAGGCTGAAAATTCTGTTGTGGTGACCTATCCTGCCATCCACTACCATTACCGTGGCCAGGTGATGCAAATCTCCCCCTACCTCTAAATCCCCTTTGTGAATAGAAAGCGTGATTTTTGCCATTATCATCATGGCTAGTAGATGCATCATGAAAAGAGTCACTGAGTTTGATTTCCTCAACAAGTAAGAGGAAACCAACTCATCAAAATCTGGTAAACCTGTACTCCAAACCGAGATAGATGTATCAAAAGACTTATACTCCTTGCCAAGACCACGCAAGGTAATGTCTACCAAATCATCATCAGGCATGGGGGCATTGATTATTGCCAATGCATCTGCATACTTCTTTATCTCTTGTACATAATCATGGATGCTCCTTCCTTTCCGTTTCACATTATGAATCTGTTGTCTCAACTGAGACTTGCGAGCACTAGTGTCTGTATCAAATAGCTTTACTAAGGTATCCCATGCATCTTTGGGATTCTCATCAGCATCATGTATATGTATGAGTATAGCATCCAAGATACATATAGACAGGTAATGCAAAACTTTGTATGCTCTTTCTGACCATTGCTTATGAGCTACAACCTGTTTTGCTGTGTAGGTTATCGGGTAGTTCCGGCTATGGCTCCACATCTGTAACAAGGTTCCAAAAACCTTTTCCCTTGAGAAAGCTTTTGATCCTGTACTTCCATGCCTGGAAGTTCTTCCTATCCAACTTTTCACCCACAATTTATACTGGGTTATCTGACATATTTGCTCAATGCAAATGTACCTTTCGCACATGTCCAAATCTGTAAACAAGCCTTCCTCAGCTCAACCACACTCTAATAAGTGTTTGAGATACTCCAAAGTACTCAACAAACTTCACTTTTGATGTAGAAAATCAAACTGATTGCATCCAAAATGAACTGGCATACACAGTCCTAGGTACCCTGTTTTGGCATGCTTTCCAAGGCTTCAAATTGCAATGTAGCGGTTCAATCAAGTGTGGAAAACTTGCATTGACACCTAAAAAAGCTCAATGTTACATATCAACACCAACCAAGATGCGTACATACCAAATTTGTCAAATCCCCTTCTCTGTTTTGAGAAAAACCAGTAAAACCAGAAAAGACCAGTAGTAAAATTGCTCTAATTCCTTTGATTCTTGTACAAATTGAGAGACCAGGCATTCATTAGCTTAGCATTGATGTCTACTAACTCCATGTAAAAGGAATTAGACCAATTGTTTAAGATGAGAGAGTAATTAGCTGATTAATCACCCTCTATTTTTCTAATCATAGTAGACAGCCTGTTTAATCAGCTCATTTCCAGCTCCATAATGCATAATTGCTTCAACCAATCATATAGCAACCTCCTCAAGTATGTGTATCACACAATTGCTAAGCAAGTTTTGGGTTTAATCAATCACACCAGTAGAATTTGGCCTCCACTTATCAAAAATATGAGAAAACTACTCTGTTTCTACATATCTGCCTATGCCGCCTGCTGTAGGGTTGATTTGAGAAGCTTATAATGATAATTGATGGTATATTTAGATGTCCAACACACCTAGGCATGTACCCAATCCATCAATTGAATAATTTTTACAAAAAACTAGCTTTAATTGCATCCACAATGAGCATCATTTCTCTGTTTTTGTGAAGGCTTCAAACCAATGATTTTC
This sequence comes from Cibotium barometz, assembly GCF_041138505.1. Taxonomy (NCBI): domain Eukaryota; kingdom Viridiplantae; phylum Streptophyta; class Polypodiopsida; order Cyatheales; family Cibotiaceae; genus Cibotium; species Cibotium barometz. The sequence continues at coordinate 48,333,540 of NC_141063.1, forward strand.
CTCACATAAATGCATTAACTTGGCTCCAAATTCAATGTAGGGCTTGCACATGAGTTTCCAATACATTAATACTTGTCACATACATGTTCCTTTACCAGATTGCATCTATTTCACAATACATCACTGCTTTCAAGCTCCAATGGAAAGCTTGCAAAAAACCAAATTTTCTTTTGCTTTGGGCAACCCTGATTTGCCTTGTTTGTGCTTGAATCACCTGTAATCTGCTTAAGGGTGTTTAGTAGTTCTTACCCGGTAGGCCAAGCTCTCAGATTTGATGGAAATCGGTGTGCTCCAAGCTTCACACCATCAATGGCAAGCTTCACAGCTTCTTCTCCCTCTTCTCTCACTCACTCATAAACCCTAATAGAGAGCACTAGGCTCTGATACCATGATGAAAACCAGGTAGAGGGAGAGGAGACACACACATAGGAGAAAACCCTAATGTATATTGCAAACCCTAACCATAGAGGGAAGCCATCTCCCTTCTCACACAATGCATAAAGCCATAATCCATAATCTACCACACACACACTGTGTTGTGTCCACACACTCCTAGCCCTAGCTAATGTCCACACACTATGACTAGCTCGACGCGGTCATTTATGTCTCACACATGCTGCTACCTAACATGCCAGCACATAGTGCAACTGGCCAAGATGACATCGAGCTTGAATCTCAACACTCTTCTGAAAGCTCTTCTCTCATCCTTTCATCTATTGATTGCATCCTTGTATCTCCCAATCCACTTCTCCATGATGGGACTATTTAGAATGCAGAATGTATTCACCTCGTCGTGTAATGCTTCATCCAGTCTTTGTTGCCTTCCTTTTCCCTGAGGCACATTAGTGATTAGTTGGTTATCCTCCTCATTGCTCCATAATCATGGCATGGAAGGATCTATGCGAGATAGATGTTTTGAGATATACACAAGATACTCTTGCATCAACCATCCATCTGCCATGCTTACTTCTGGCCTTGCTCTTTATCTCGCAAAATCCTTTAAGGTTTTCATGAACCTTTCAAGAAAAAACATCCACCGAACATGAACACCACCACACAATGCCACTTTATCAACCAAATGCACCACAAGATGCAATTGACTAGTGAGAATTGTTCCAGGAAAGTTATCCTCGATCATACACACACACTGCCTCAATAGCATTGAGACAAGCCATCTCAATTGATGTAGGATCTATCTCCTTTAAGGATATGTACCTACATACATAGCAATTATGTGTACTATTTACAAATACATAACTTGTGAGCGGGGCACATGCGGGTATCGGTGGAATCCATGCATCAGCTACTACTTGTGTGCGACGTATATCTCAGGATGGGCAATGGTGGCCTACCATGCATGCGGATGCTGAAAAATTTGTTCGTAACTGTTCTTCATGTCAAATTCATCAGCCAATTCATAATGTCACATTCACCCAAATTTCAACTACACCAAGTTGGAGTAAGTATATTGTGGACTATCTTCAGCATGGTCAGACTGATCAAAAAATTCCTAAACATCTAAAGCGTGCGATTAAAGTTGAATTCCCAATGTAACTCTCATGAACGAATTAACCTTAACATAAATATCTGAAGGGGAGGAAGAGAGAATAGGAGGGGACACTATATACCTAAAATCCCTAGAGGCTTAGAGTCCCCCAAGTCACTACAGTCAAGATGGTGATATAAAGCTACAACGCAATCCAATAGGATCCCATATGCTGCTATAGTCACAGCAAGGGACGTCATTAGGTGGTAGAGTGTCCCATCAAGAAGGCTATGGCAGCCACACCAACCAACCCATAGCCCCACTAATGCCACTTTGCACTGGTTGTGGTATTTCCCACATGTACAAAGATTCCCAATTAAAAGCATCCACATGTACAAAGATTCCCGATTAAGAGCATCCACACTAGGTCCAACCCAAGAGTATAAATTGAGTACAAGCGTTTACTTGCTAAGCATCAAGGATGGGCTGATACAAATAGTTTCTATCAATGTTGTGACCATAATGTAAAATGTTAAAATGCAAGCAAAGTGATGAGCTATGGTGGATCAAATGCAAGCATCAACATCGTTAACAAAGAGATTAAATGATGATTAAGATAAGATTAGTGAGAAATTAATTGATAGCTTACTGTACGCATGGATAAGATTAGTGAGAAATTAATTGATAGCTTAATGTATGCATGGATACTCAAAAACCAACAAATTCTCATTAGGCCAATGCCTCAATTGATAGAGTTTACATCCACAAGATGCCAAGCATCTAATCCCACTGATCTCTCCTTGATTCACTCCACCTCTTTCGCTTGATTCTCTCCACCTCTTCACTTTTCCGAGAATATCTCCACACATCCTAAATCTTCTCATGTTACCCTTTATTCTCTCCCAGTAGATACCTCTCACCTTTACACTGCTTCTTCCCACTCATTTACAGATTCTCTTTTACAACCTCTTGCTAAGGGCTTGTTCCCGCACACACCCATTCGCTTGTATATTTCAACACCTCCCCTCAAGTGAATAATCCTAGCACACCTCGACCCTATACCAAGTTTTCCTCTTACTTGGTAGCCCGCGACCAGTGCCTCAAGTCCCTAAACTCATAGTCCTTGACACACACTCTCTCTATGTGTCCAAGGCTTACTACAAGTGCCCATGACCTTGACTAAAGTGCTCACACATACATCTACCACATGGCCTACATCATCGGTGGCTCAGAGGTGGTTTTACTCTGTTGGGGCAGGTTACATTGGGTTGTGGGGTTTCTCTCTCTGAAAAGATGATCTGACTCCACTTCCTTAAGAGTCTACATGAAGTTTACTGATGTCGTTCCTTCTCCACTGGGTTTGCTGTAGAGAAGTCTCTTGACATGTGTCCTGGCTTCCCACAGTTGTGGTGGCAAGTGAAGGTCCTTCCTCCTCCTCTGCTTCCTCGTGAGAATCCTCCTCGGGTGAAGAATGCTTTTTCCTCTCCAGCTGTGAAGTCCACCCCATTTCTTCTCTTTGACCTTGGTCTCTTGCTCTATTAGAGCTCCTTCTATCTCATATAGCTTCAATTCAGGTACATTCTTTAAGGTTTCTACAATGTTTTCATATTCACCTTTGTCCACACTCTTCAGAAGCACTGCTAGTGCCTCATCATCCTCTACCTTCTTAAATGGGGTGCCAGTTGTTGCTTAATGCTTTTGTATTTGTTCAAGTGTGTGATTAAAGGTTCACTTTCCTTCATGTCAAGTTTGTAGAATTGCATTAACAGATTTATCTTTGAATTTTTTGCTTGAGTGCCAAATAATTTATTGAGTTCATCCCATGTGTCTTTTGCCCATTGTATCCCCGTGACGTGGTGAATGATTTCATCATTTAAACTGAGTACGATAAGTCCTAATACTTTCTCATTCCTGCTCTTCCACTCATTTTTCCCAATCACATGTGGGCATTCATCTCTTCCCTCAACTAGCCCCCATAGATTTTTCCTCATAAGCAAATACATGGTTTTTGTTTGCCATGTATAAAACTGCTCCTTGTTAAATTTGGCTATCTCTTGTGCCGTGCTCATGATGATGTGAAGGGAGTCTTACCTCTTGATCCAATTCAAGAATCAAGGGCAGTGTCTACTCTTTTACAACTCAAATCTGGTGTTTAAGTGATGATTACAACAGATTTATCACCATAAATTCACCAAAAATTACATAAGCCAAGGGTAACAAATCTATACTAAATGGTTGGAGTATCAAACCATCTCCGAATTGCAATCTGAAGTGATAGGGATATGTATCAGATAACCAATGGTAAATTTGAACCCTCAATTGCATCAAAATATAGTGATTAGTGCTGATTAATCATTGATTAAAATAATCCCCTATTTTGTGTGTAGAAAACATAGTGTGCGAGGAGGCCAGATCTGGGGCCTTAGAGTTCAAATGAGCTCAAATCCTTTCAAATCCATCAATAGAAGTTAGTCTAGTAGTAATAGAGGATCAAGCCAAGAAATAAAAGATTTGACCAAACATTGAATGCTTAATCTCTGTTTTACCAAAGTCACTTGCAGATTTGATGCAAAGCTTGATGCCACTTCTCCTTGAGGTATTTCACAAATTTACATCACTAGCATGTAGAGCACCCTTGAAAACCCCTGGGGCCAAGAGGAATTAGACCAATTGCTTATGTGGAGGATTAGATCTACAAATTGCTTATGTGGAGGATTAGATCTACAAATTTCTTCCAGAAATATACGCCAGCGAATTCACAATTTTCTGTAGCTCCCGTTGGCGGTTTTACGATTTGTCTTGATAGGCTCATGCGTGGGGGTTGTGGCTAGCTATGGCTAAGATATCTTTGGCTAATGTTGATGCTAGATGGAGTGGATCTCCTCCACCAGCTGGTGGTGCAGAGGATAATTGAAAAGAGACTAAAAATTTGATTATATCCTAATCCTAATTAATAGGGTGATTAGTAAGATAATAAGCTCAGAAATTGGATGGATCCTAAGCTAGGCTCTGATACCATGTTAAAATGCAAGCAAATTGATGAGCTATGGTGCATCAAATGCAAGAATCAATATCATTAACAAAGAGATTAGACAATGATTAAGACAAGATTAGTAAGCAATTAACTGATAGCCTAATGTAGGCATGGATACTCAAAAACCAACAAATTCTCATTAGGCCAATGCCTCAATTGATAGAGTTTACATCCACAAGATGCCAAGCATCTAATCCCCACTGATATCTCCTTGATTCACTCCACCTCTTTTGCTTGATTCTCTCCACCTCTTCACTTTTCCTAGAATATCTCGACACATCCTAAATCCTCTCATGTTACCCTTTATTCTCTCCCAGTAGATACGTCTCACCTTTGCACTGCTTCTCACTCATTTATAGATTCTCTTTTACAGCCTCTTGCTAAGGGCTTGTTCCCGCACACACCCATTCACTTGTATATTTCAACAAAAATAGGACGAGAAACACCGCTCATGAAGTTAGACAATCTTTAGGTTTCGGTACTCAAAGGGTGTAGAGACAAACCCAAGTCCTACCCCCCGACATGTTAAGAAGTGAGATCATGCGCTTAGTGGATAATCACATATTAAACATATGCTTAAGGAAGCTAAAAGTAATTAAGAAACTCTATTAGGTAAAATTTAGACTAAAAAAGGACCCTCTAAGAAATGCCATGTCAACTTTTTTTAGAAAAAACGGCTGACGTTAAATTTTATATTAAAGAAGTTCCCAAATTGGTGATGACATGGCCATGTCATCACCAATTTGGGAACTTCTTGAATATGAAAAATTACCCGGCATCCTATATATCATTGGAAAGATCTCAAAGAGGTAAAATGCCACATCATCACATATTTGGGAACTTCTTGAGTATGAAAAATTTCCCATCATGCTATATATCATTGGAAAGATCTCGAAGAGTAGATGCAACATGCCATGCCATCACCAATTTGGGAACGTCTTGAATATGAGAAATTTCCCATCATGCTAAGCCATATTTATTTAAAATCACTATTTGTATCCACATATTTGTAAATTCGCCCTTTCACACACTAGTTTATACTTTTTTCCAAAACAATCACATTCTTGCACACCCTCTAGATCACTGCTTACACCTTCCCTAGAAATCTCTTCTTAAAAAATGTTAAAAAACCTCACACATTACATGCACTAGTTCATTTACGTTATCCATTCAAATTTTTATTTTTAAAAAGGGCTTGAGAGTAGATGCACAACCTATCACAATATATTTCAAACCACTACCACATTTTTATCATCTTCATGTAAGCACCTTGTCATTTTGAGGATTTATCCAAGGCAATTCTTCTTCATCATTTCTTGGACCCCATCTTGCACTTATTTAATTATATGAGCATTGTTAACATTTAAAAACTATAGCCTTTTCCAAATGTAAAAATTCCTATTATTATTATTATTATATATATATATATCTTGGTCATATGTAAGGCATGTGGGATTTTTTTAGATTTCACCATATAAGGTGAGTAATAATCCTAGTAGAATAGGTTTGGCAATCCAAGTCAAGGAGGGTGGGAATAATGGCTTAAATTATTTTAAATTGGGGTAGTATTATAATCCACAAAAAGGGCCCAAAGATCTAGCATTTATTGGAATTTTCATCACCAAAGGAGAGGAGGTGAGCATTATGTTTATACATATATGTACACTTTTTCTTCCCAAGACGGCTTGGCAAAAAAAAGTCTTGGAGACATAGGAGACCCACCAAAAGGACCTTTTTTAAGGCTATACATTTTTGAATTCAAATTTTGACCATCTTCCACTCAAAATTTGGGGATGAGACTTTTCGGATCATACTATGTATGAAACCAAAAGTCAAATTTATAGAGCACGTGGGCGAACTTCAATTTTGGTTTCAGAACCTCCCCAATCCAAGCTACACAGAAAAAGCTACAGCCAAAACAGTGGACTGCAAAAATTCTGGACAGTATACCAGTATACCCAAACGTCTTCCTCACTCATTCTCTTACCCAAAATTACATTCACCACTTTGTAATGATTTCACTCCAAACCTATTTAAAATAGCCTTTAAAAATCTTGGCTCAAAAGAAAATTGTAATCATATCTTTTGAGTTTTTCTCCACCATCTTGGACCTAGTAGCAGTTGAGACCTGGTCTAATTACAACCTCTTCATCGAACCATTTTCACCACTTAAATTCTTGCAAGAAAGTCCCTCTCCACCTATAAAAGGGGCCATCTATCACCATCAAAAAACAAGTTTTCTCTTAGTCCTCAAGCTCATGCTAGCGTCTTCTTTCCCCATCACCATACCTTCACACCAAAGTCTTTGGTTTTCCTCTCTATGCTCACCGCATCATGTGTGGCTCTTGCCAACATCACCCTAGGTGTGTGAAATCCATGTGTGATTAAGCCACTCTCTCTCTCTCTCTCCATGTACTTTGAGAACTAATAAATAATCTTTGGTCTATTCCATATGTTTCAAGTCTCAGTTTCCATTAATGGGTTGTGTATTTATGACATGTATGCTTCCTTTTTTGTTCTTCCATTGAGTTGGTTTATGATCAAGAGCTCTCTTCTTTTTTTGTCTTTGTGAGTGTGTTTCTTTTGGGAGGTGATAGAGGACACCTTTCAAGAAAATCACTCTCAATGCTATAGATCATTGGAAAGATCTTGAAGAGTAGATTCCTAATTTACAATCTTCAAAAATTTATTTGATTTGATTGTAAAAATTTAACCCCATCAGCCTGTTTTTCTAGAAAAAGATGACATGGCATTTCTTAGAGGGTCCTTTTTTGAGTCCAAATTTTACCTAATGCATAAGTAAAGTGGCTTAGACTACCTAGCCTTTTAGCTTAATGATCACCCTAGAATTTTTCGATTAAGACTGTGTCTCCTACATTTTTGATGTGGGGAGTCAAGGGCAAAAACTTACATGGACACAATTCTTGCATTTGGTTCTAAGGTGACGAGGTAGTTGTCTAAAATGGTTAGCACTTAAAAAAGGTTACCTAGAGCACTAAACTTGATTAGAGAAGACCCGCATTGGGATGTAGTACCACTGTTAGAAGCACAAATCAAGGGGCAAAAAGTTTTAAAAGTGTATGTAGATGGGGGCACACAAATGTGCACTGACAAGCTGATGCACAAATTGGGATTAGAGGTGAGTGGACCTTCTTTGTACAAGGCGAGGTTAGCAAACAATACCTCAGTGAAGTGTGTGGGAGTAGTTAAAGGAGTGAGAGTAACTGTTTCTGGGGTTGAAGCACATCCCATGGTGGGCCGAATGATGGAAGTTTAGGGAGATAATTAGGGGGGGCTTCACACATGTCCCCGGACATATGTGCCCCCCCATCGAAACTACATCCTATGTGTTCGGTTTGGATTGGGAACTCTCTCTTCCCTCAACTTCAGATGATGGACGGATGGACTCCATTGAAATTGTGGGCAAAGCCATGCTCAAGTCCACTGCCATGCCTCAAACACTAATAATTGTGACTCCCCAAGAGAAAAAGATTGTCAAGTCAATGTCGAAGATTGAGTTGGATAAGTCTTCATGCTGGACAACTGTACACACACGATTCGGCCCATTTCCCATACACGTTACCTGCATATTTCACTACTACAGGTGTTGTAAATTTTTCACATCTCACATCTCATGGTGGCATGCATATACACATGCACTTACAATGCCAATCCTCCATATATATTTTTGGATGGGAGGACCATGGCGGGAACAAGCCTTACCCATGGTATGACTCGTCGCCTGGAGACCCTCGACCTTGCAAGTACCTCCATTGCTCGGCTCCAATTCATCCCTAGCACAACCTCACCCTGGAGAACCCTCGACCACCTTTAAGGTACCTCTAATGAGATCTCCTGTATGTATCCATTGCTTCAGCTCTAATTCATCCCTATTTCCTAGAGAACCCACGACCTTGCAAGAACCTCCAATGAGCTCTCATGTATGTATCCATTGCTTCCACTCCAATTCATCCCCATCACAAACTCTCCTTGGAGGACCCCCAACCTTGTGGGTACCTCCAATGAGCTCTCATATATGTATCCATATCTTTGTCTCCAATTCATCCTCCCCAACACAACCTCGCCCTAGACGCCTCATCTCTTTACATCATGTGGTGAGATTGGGATATCCTCTTATATCATGCCATGAAGATCCAAACCGCCATCTACCCATGGAGATCATTCCATGGTGGTCAGGGCACTCATTCCACTAAGTATAGGGTGTAGACTGCTTCTACCAACTACCTCTTGTTGAAGGGTCCACACCACTTCCACAACCAACGGAGTCTAGATGCATGAAGAACCTCTACATTACCTATCACTTTCCTTGCTGGCTTTATAAAATCTTCCTGCCCTCAAGGCTACCCAAAGATTCCCATCACTTTGCCTTGTATCGAACTAGCAGACTAGCTACATCACTTTGCTGTGCCTAGTCCCAAACTATATCATTTAACCTCGACCACCTTCATGGTGTATCCTGGATCATCCACTTTCATGGTAGCAACATCAAAACTAATTTGGGTGATGTGAGCATGTGGTCACCATTAGGAAGGGGGGTATATCAACCACTCTGTTTGCTTACTTGACCTACTGTAAGGCGCTTTGCCATCTTACCCACGTAAACACGCACTTAACTTTTGTAAATATGCACTTAACTTTTGTGCGATAGCGTTGGAACATATAAAGCAACCTTGTTAAATAGAAAGCCTATAGACTTAGTATACATACTTGTCTAAGACTAGTAATTGGGTGGCCTAGTGTGAAAACTAGTCACTTATATATAAGTCATTTTTGCCAATAAGCAATGAGCAATCATTCCCTTGCAATAGTTTTCTTGTGAGCTCCCCTTCTTCCCTCTTCTTGTTTGCATGCATGCTATTGAATCTTGCTTGCTTGACAGATGCATGCTAGGTAGGTTTGATTGTAGGTTTTTTTGGGCAATAATTTCTTCTTCTTCCCTTGCCTTTTGTGAGAAAGAACCACCACAAAGATGGATCTCTTTTTGCCTCCATCTAGGTATTGAGAGCTCTCTCTTCACCCCTTTTGCAAGAAACATTCTGGTGTGACAATGGAGTGAGAATGCAATGAAAGAGCTAGCACACCCACAATGGGAAGTTGCATTCAGCTCAAAGGCAACGACACATTCTTCGGCAAGGCTAAGGTAAGCTCTTAACTTGAATAATAGTGATCTATAATTTTATATGACCCTCACTTCTTGCAATGTCAAGGCTAATCTATGTGTATAGTGTTCTTGTTTGGATGTAAGTTTGATGCACATCTCATGATGTTGTGATACTTAGTATCAACCAAAAGACATCCAAAAATGAGAAAGTTTGTTGTGATACTTGATATCAACCAAAAGACACCCAAATACAAGGATCAAGTTAATGCCATATTTTTTCTAGCAAACAATGATCAAAGGTAGGTGGTAGTGTTGTACAAGTTATTTGAGGCAAGCATGAACATGAAACCTTTGGAAAGAACTGTAAGGAGGGGAAATCTTATCAATGTGGGGATGAGCTAGAATGTTGGGGTTCTCACATGAGGACACAACGAAATAATTCCAAGACTATGGCTGATTTTGTTGGCTTTTGTGAACTCACAACAAAAGTCTTTGGATAGTATCGTTCATGCTTATTTCTTGTTGGCTTTTGTGAACTCACAACAAAAGTCTTTGGATAGTATTATTCATGCTTATTTCTTGTACGAAAGATGCATTGGGACTTTCCATTATGATTTATGCTTTTCACGAGGTGGTTGGAACCCTATTGACTCATAACAATAATTGCTCACATGAACATTTTGAAACATCACCCTTGAATACTTTTTTGCTAGGAGGTACATTGCACACAAGTTTTACATCACCATTTTTCACGAGTTTGGGGTTTGTGAGTGCGCGCGCGCGCGTGTGAGGGGGGTTCCAGTCCCATCGATGTCCTCGGAAAGTCTTCACATCATTTTGGGAGTTTGTTATTTTAGTTCACCATGGCTGAGGCATGTTCAACCACTTGCTTAGGCTTTTCACCAATGATGGTGAAACATTTTTCAGGGTACTTGTAGATGGGATATATGATGTAGGGTTTATCCACTTTTTTATGGCCTTATGGATTCATTCCACATGGGAGGTGGCTATGGTGATGCCCTAAAGTTGTATATAAACCCCACCTTTTTAATGAAAGAACAACTCATAGTTTTGGTTTCTTTTAGTATCTTCTTCATTCGCTAGTGCTTTTGTGATTAGAAATTCTTTGTCATTTTCATAATCTTATTTATAAGGGTTAATTAAGTCATCTGCATTCACAGTGTCATTAATTCCATCATGTGAAGCTTACAGTACAAGATCAATGTGATGACTAATTGGTTAAGGGTTGAAGAACAAAGTGCGATCGTGGATCCATTGCCTATGTTAGCATCCAATATGGGTCGCACCTACCTCTCCTTTATGAAAACTTAAAAGTAGTATACTTCATGAAATTCCAAATTTCTCCCTAATACGAAGTGCCATTCTATAAGAGAGGTCTCATTTAATCATGTAAGATGAAATTACTTATACCATCAAGCATTGTTTAAAGGGATGTCCAAATCATGTTGTATAAAAATCCTTGCATGCTTGGATGATCCTTTAACTTTTTGCAAGCTTAGGACATCACATAACAACCACTATAACTTTGCTAGAGTGTCCCACTTCGTCAAACATAAATTAATTCGGGCCATAGACACAATTAGAAGTCATCCATCATGGCAATTAATTATTACCTCCTAAAGTGTGCAGGGTTAAATTTTAAAAAAAGAACAAACCAATATGATCAAAGTTTTGATAAATTGCAATGTTAGGGGCGAGTACACTAGCCCATGGATGGTGGTGGCATCCTCCCTCCCGTGGGTTTTATTCTTAAACAACCTCTCGCTCTCGAGTAACTTGTTTCTATCATTTTGGATTCTCACACACAAAGAAATGGAGAGAAAAAGAGAGAAAGAGAGAGACATACAACTAGAAATGATGCCAAGACTCTCCAAGAGTAAGAATGAGACTTTCACCTATATTCTCTTACACTTGGGTAACTTGGTCCACACCACTTCCAAAGAGAGAGAGAGTGTGTGTGTGAGTAAAAGAGAGACAAACACATAGAAGAAATGATGCCAAGACTCTCCAAGGGTAGGAATGGGACTTTCACCCATATCCTCCTACACTTAGGTAACTCGGTCTATGTTAAGCTTAGGCTTAACCTACTCTCTGCAGAACACAACTCCCATGAAGGCTCAGCAAAAGAGAAAGCATAAACTCACCTACAAGTTGTGGGGGATGCAAAACCAGCCTGTCTTGAACTTCCTAAGGAAGGCCCTACAAACTCTTGAGCAGAAGAGGCCAGCTCCTTCTCACCTCCTAGTAGAATTCAGCCTTAGAGACATCCAGCTGATGTAACTGACTCTCAGCTGACCTGCTGACTTGCTGACTCTCAGCTGAATGTCACCACCTTCTAGTCAAGTAGCCCCTTTAGACCATCAGCTGACCATCTTTGATGTACTGTTGACTGTTTTTAACACTAGACTGGCCTAGTTATATTTGAATCCTCCTCACAGTGATTGACAGATTTAGCATTGGGTCAACCCTGACTTTCTAAACTTCAGACATGCATCCACAATTGTTCAACTCGACAAAATCAATCAAGATAATACAAACTAAGCTTTATATCCCAAGATCTCATGTATCAAAACATAGATTCAATCCTTGAACTTTTCTTGGGACATGGGTTCAAAAGAGAAAGGAAAACACCAAAATTTAGAATCTCTTTACAGTAACACTTCTGTCTTCTAAGGAAGGGTATTGCATTCTTTGGCTCATTGATTTGCTAGCATCTTGAAACTAAGCTAAATTCCACCAATCAAAGCAGCCAACAATCACCTATAGGAAGAGCCACAATTTAACAATTGTTGGAAAACATGTAAACCAACCAACCAACGAACCTCCATCCCTCCCTCAAACCCCTAGAATACACACACTACATAGAAAATCCCATAGAAAACACACGCCACACTCTTCATGCTTTTCTTCCAAAAAAGATATACATGGCCTTAGATTATTACACACGATGACACATTTTATGTGAGAATTTATGGCATCAACCTCCAACCACACTCCACATCAGTCACAAGAAACGTTTTGAGGTTTTTCGGATTTTGTTTCGAAAGGTTTCACCCCTCGGCTAAGGAACTGCGAGGTTTCAAAAAATCAATAATTCTTATAGTAGCCATCTAACAACATAATGTAATGATGAAAAAATGGTGTCTTCTCACACACCTCGAGAAAGCATCCTTATTTTGGTGAGGCATTATGACAATTTTGCTCGATTAGATGCCACACGTTGTTCAATCAAGGACTCTTAAGAAATTGAAGAAGAGAAGGTAAAAATTGGGAAAGATTTAAGACATTGAAGAATAGTGTATGAAGAAAAAGGGAAAAGAAGAGCAAAGAAGAAGAGAAAAGGAGAAGAAGAGCAAGGGAGAAGAAGAGGAGAGAAGAAGAGAAAGAAAGACGAAGAGGAGAGAAGAAGAGAATCAAGGAAGGAGGAGTAGAGGTGAAACAAGTAGCAAAAGATGGAAAAGGGAAGGAGGGAGGCACGAGAAGAAGAGGGAAGGAAGGTGATGAGGAGGATATGGAAGAAAATTGAAAGTAAAAAAATCCCAAAAAAATCGGGGGAGGGGAGGGGGAAAAACTAAACCTAAAATTTGGACAAAACTACCGTAATGGAGAGGTTTCAAGGTTTTTAAAAACCATTTCGAAGTTTCGAGGTTTCGAAACTGGTTTTTTTGTTACTATGCTCCACATAAGTGAAGAAATGTTTCCAAAACATGATGACACAGCTTACTTTATGGCATCAACCTCCAACCACAGTGGAAAAACTGCACACAAGTGCTATCTTCTTTGGAAGGGGGAAAGAAAGAAAAAAGAAGATGAAATTTGAGCAGGCTTTGCCAACAGTCATGCCAAAACCAGTGAAGTTAACATAAGACCATTGTGCATCCTGGAACACTTCCCTGAAGGATGCTCCCTATTGCATGCACTGGGGCAGTAGCATAGAAAGGTCATTCTATCTCACACGAGCTTCACAGAGACAACTTTTAACCTACCAGTGTCCCTATCGAATTCACAATGGAAGACTGGCCGCTGGCACAAGGCAGGCAATTCCCTGCCAGCTGCATATTGGTGTAAATTATTTGCAAACTGCTAGAGTGTTCTGTGTTATGTATGGTGTGGATCTCATAACATGGGATGGATCATTATACCCGGCTATGTAACACGTGATGATACTAGAGATTGATTGCTTGTTGGTGTTAACAACGGGAAATAGATTATAGGCTTCCTATTATAAATTCTTAAAAGATTGTTTCCAAACAGAATAGTAGTTCCTCTCCTGACTTTAGCCTTTTCTAGTAAATATATTATACTCCCCCTTCCCTGGTAAAAAATGCTCACATTATAGAGCAAAAAATAGTATTCATAACTCTGCGGCAGTTGATAGCACAAAAAATAGGAAGTCTCTTCTTGAGATCCCATACGACGCATCATGGTAGTCATGCTCTCTACTTAGTTGCTACCTTCACAAAACTTGACGCTAAAATGTCAATCAATCCATTTGGATTGTCCACATGGACCCAATGCCCCGATTTCTCCAGTACATGGTAATGAAGGGTCCCCTGATCTGGTCTTTCCTGCCTACTTGCCTCAGCCAGCTTCTCCAACTGTGAAACAACTGATGGAGACCAACGATCACTATTCTCAGCTCGTACTATACCTATGTTTGTCCCTTTTGGAGGAAACTCCAAGAATGACCAGTAGCTAGTTTGTCTGTAGAAACATGTCAACACGCTCGATATTTGAATCCAGTACCAGTAGTACAATTAAACCCATTGAAAGCAGCTCATTAGTTGTAAGAGAACCTGAATCATACAGGCATTTTTTTAACAAATAAATCTCAGCTTTGTCTTCTCTGACATGGGGAGGATGGGAAGCAGAAAGTACCTGTACGAGAGGAACATATCATAGATGTCTTCCACATTAAAAATCCAAGTCATTTGCTCACTTGAAGGGTCTACCCTTTTAAGGTTACTACCAATCCAAATTGCAAGAGACCTAGAGAACCCCTCCTCCATCAACTTTTCCAAAAGCCATCTAGGAGCAAGACAAGCCAAGCCAATGTTTATCATCTGCAGCAAGTTATGATGCCCTTCATGGATGGAATGCAGTGGAAGAAAGAACAAGAGTGACATTATTTGAGTTCCTCAAACTCAGGCTGGTTACAGAACGCTCCCGGCCTGTGGGACAAGCCATGAATTTGGACAGGCAAGATTTTCCATCCATCCTGCCAAGGATGGTCACCACCCAACACCACCCCCCCCCCCCCCCCCCCCCCCCCCCCCGTCTGGCAGGATGCAGAGCAGTTCTGTAACAAGCCTCAGTATAAGTTCAAAAGTATAACATAGGAGTTGGCAAGAAACACATGCTGAGCTGAGCTTCGTTGTATGTCCACCTGTGTGAAGGAACCGGGTCCGGAAGGCTCTGAATAGCTGTCAAAATGCGCTGCATTTCTCCAATCTGCTCAATATCTACCTTAGCAGGGATAGAATCTAGAACCCATAGCTGTTCTGCATCATATACAACCTTAATTTGTAAATGGTAGACAATGCAGGAACTTAATGTTAGTAAAATTTATTTTCTTTTAAGAGCCAGTGTCAAGACTTGATTGAGAGAATGAGTCCTATTGATGGGGGCTTTTAAGCTGGGTTCAAGTTCGCATGCTTTCCATGTTTTGCACTCCACTGACGGCCAGCCACTAGAAGGGAGCCACTTGTGTGCGCACATGGAGACTAGCATTGCTCCTTCCCATAAACACCAGGCCCACAAAAGTGAAAGGTTATTTCAACCTTTCAAGGCGATTATAGGCTCCCATCTACACGGATCTCTCCACAAATGGGAAAAACAAGAGACACCCATCACCAATCAACTCCACCAAGCATGCATGAGAATTGTGCCTCCAACACCGCCCTTACTTTGAGAGAGGGGAGCGGCCCAAGGCTTGATACCATATTGGAAGTACCTAAGGTGGCTAATTCAACAGCGCAACCTACAGCCAGCCACCAGCCCGCGTCTGCACATGGGGAGGCCAGGATTGCTAGGCAAAGTTCCCACTTCCTTCGGCTAACACATCATATGTTATTCAGTGAAACAACAACAAATTCTAGACGTCAAGGCTGTGGCTGAGCTGTAATCAATCATCACCGTTGGGTAAGTGGCAACACAATCTACATGGTCATTGTTCATAGCTACTGGCTAAGGCACCCCATGCTACAACTCCTAAAGGCTTCCACGTGCATCTCATGCAAAAGGTGGGCATGCATTTTGAGAACGTTCCCTTCCTTCTTCCAAGTTTATAGCATTGTGATGGAACTATAAGCCATGTATCCATGGCGTTTCAGCTAGTGATTAATAAATGATGGCTTTAACCTTGAACATCACACCGGTCAAACCAGCAGATATCCCTACTCTTGTGTTTCTTTTAGGTGAAATACAAACTTGTCATGCCCCACATTTTTTTTGGCATTGACTCTGCATCTCCTATCAAAAATAATGGAAAAGGTATCTAAGTTCTTTTTAACAACATGCATTGTCTCGAAACAAAGAGGTTATCACAAGTCACCTGCTTGGGAGTGATTGCTGAAGGACCGTACTGCCCATATGCACAACTCTCTCCAAACTCGAGGGCAACTTTACCACCAAGAGAATGTCCCATGACAACATCTGGCCAATTCCATGATTCCGACTGGATGAGCTTTGCAATATCTTTGGCTGCTGATTGAAGGTTGTGTGGAGGTCTCAAATGCTCCAACCCAGCAGATTTTCCATGCTTCCTCATATCCACTAAAACAAGCTGCCAGCCTGCACGTAAGGTCACATATTCGGGTTTACAGTGATCCTTCACTTCCAAAGAGACAAGCTGCTAGTCAGCATATAATAGGGTTTGCACATACTAGGGTTTGAAGAAGTAAGCTGACAGATTACATTTATCATCACATTATAGAGTTTCCGGATTTGTGAATCCAAAAGATCACATGCATCGCATAGCTTAAGTGTGCAGTGCCAAAGTTTGGGAATTGCAAAGATGAAGACTAGGGTTTGGCAAGCAGAAAAAAGCACAGGATTCAAGGTCATGATCTCAGAGTGTGGTGCATATTCGAAGTTTAAGGTTTGGAAAAGGAGAAAAGGCAGAAAAGAGAATTAGGGTTTCGGCTAGGGTTTTATGACAATAGCGGTTAAGCAGAGTTACCTGGTGCATTGGGAGGGCTTCGCTGGATGACTTGGTTGAGGAGGCGCCTGCAGAGAGGTCGCAAATTTTTGGCCGCGCCCATGAGGCCGTGAATGATGATTGCGGTCCTCACCTGTGGCCTGTCGTCTCCTGCTGTCATGCTCTCGTCGGCAAGAAAAGCCTGAGCTCGCTGCTGGGTGAAGGAGACCGCCCACCTTTGGCATCCTCTGCTAGTAAGGAGGGATCTGCAGCCGAACGCCATAGCAATATTCTGAATCTCGCTAACTTTATGATGATAGACTCTAGTTATGGTGTCCAACAAAAATATACTATAAATGCAAAAGTGATGATTGAGGAGAGTATTTTAATAAGGCCCGAGTCGTGTTGAAATTAGACTTCAGATCCCTTCAAACCTCCATCTATCCTACACATTAAATCAAGGATGTCGGAGAGAGAACACATAGCCGTCTCGCGAAGCGATCGATCTGCTTACTGAGGGCCAGCAAGCAAAACTGCGCCAGGATGGGTGGAAGACCCCGGGACCAACACTTAAACAGTCCTTTCGAAGGGGTCCCACCACCAAAAGGCTCTTGTTCCGGCCCCACCGTCTTCTGAAGACTAGTGGCTTGACTTGTCTCCCTCACGCGGGCAAGTGTATTCTTGTATGTATAAAAACGAAGGGCTCGTCCTTGTCGACCGCAAATTAGTGCAGGAAAGAGAGGTGTTGCTCTAGAGTCCCAAGGTCACGGGTTCAAGCCCTCATTGCGCAAGCGATGACATGCAAGGGTGTGTGTGTCGTGTTGCACTTTCTAATCCCAGCCAATTCCCAACAAAAAGAAACACTCATCCTGGAAAGATAAGTAGTTATAAGCCTTATATTTGAAGCCCATGATGGGCCCCATGGTCCTTAACCTGCCAACCTATATATAAACACACCATGCTTGCTATATATATCCATGTAGAAGCTCTTAAAGCACTTTGAATAAAGCACCAAACTTGGTGTAAATACACAGCTAGCATTCCAATCCAATATAATGTTGACAATCTCAACACACCTGAACAAAGCTTTAAAACAATCTTCGGGCAACTGGATTATCTTTCCTTTCCTCGCCTCCATCTGGCAAAACAAATTTAAGAAAAAAACATTAGCTATTGCAAGATATAATTTTCGTGGAAAAAAAGAAGGAAAATGACAACCTTACAGAACTCATTTGGTGGATCAATATTTGAGGTGAATGGGATTTGAACAGGCTTGTAGACAGCAAATCGAAAAATTATGTATTATCTAGTGCCTATGACTCGAAAATCTAACCTATTAGGCTTTTTATAGTCCACAAACATTACATGTACATGAAGTTGATCCGCGATCTTTCGCAATCTTAGACTGTAAATTCCAAGGAGCCCAAAGCTCTCGTTTGTAAGTATCTCGACCATACAAACCTAGCAATAATCTGCGTTCTAAAAAATAAAGATATTCCTTGTCGCAAAAAGAATTAATCAATAGAAATATCAATTTATCAAATAAAACGCAAAAGTTACATAAAAAGCAGGTTTCTATATATACCATAAAACACCGATGCTCTCTAACAGTTTGATAAATTAAAGATGCTGTTGCTTGTCCATCCCAAAATGGAGGGTCTACAATTGAGCCATGAATATTAAATAGATTATGAAAAATAACAATACCTATATTATAGCAATCTCAAAAAATATTACCTTCAATATCTTGTCCATCACCATAAACAAATGAAAATGATCTCCTTGCCACCTCTATCCTAAGCAATATACCCCAGATATCAAATATAACACTCACTACACTAATCATTTACATAACACTTTAAGGTCTCTCTCTCTCTCTCTCTCTCTCTCTATATATATATATATATATATATATATATATATATATATATATATATATATATATATGTGTGTGTGTGTGTGTGTGTGTTCAGTATTTTGTGCCAAGCAAGAAAAATAAATAATGCCACTGTATATAAAAGCAAGTCAAAAGCAAACGTTTTCTTATCTAAATGTTAAAAAAACAAATAGGAACTCACCGAAACCCTTCAACCATCTCAACAATTTGAACCACCTCTTGAGCAATGAGATAGGACACTCCCTTTTGTGATTCTACATGGTAGCTTTAGCATAATGTAAGTAGATTTATACACATGAATTCAATATTACCAAAGAGAGAAGCATCAATGTGAAAGATTGCACAGAAAGACAACATAGATTACACATATCACATCATTTTAATGCTTCCTTCATTGATACAGAGATATCTATAAATGTAGTCTCTAGTGTTTGTAAGTTGTTGTATCAATAGCTTGTTCTCTACCTTTTGGGCATAAGTTAAATTTACATTCTGATGCATGCCATTTGGAAAACCTCCTTGTAGACAACATTTGTTGTAAAGACTTCGGTTGAACCTTCTATGCTGCTTTCCTGTTTCATAGTATACTTTACACACACTTTCACTACATCAGATGATCTAACACGTGACATAGCAACGTACAACTGTTCCATGTGTGAATACTTGTGTGGCCAGATAAATTTCTAATACACTCAATGTTTGTCCTTGATGGGACTTACTTATTGACATACTGTTATATGCACATTATGTATGCATATATTGTATACATAAATTTCTCATACACTCAATGTTTGTCCTTGTTGTTATTGATATACTGTTATATGCACATTATGTATACACATTATGTATGCATATATTAGGAGGCTAACCCACATTAGGCTTGTGAGCATGGGAGCATGGGAACAAGCTCTAGTGGAGCATGGGTTAGGACTAACCTTAAGGGTTAAGGTTAGGGTCAGGCATCCAAGGGTCACACACGGGAAATGGAGAGTCAAGAGTCACTTGAGGGCCCTCCTATATAATAGGGGCATGGGGCACACTCAAAGGAGGCTAAGGCTATGTTATCTTGAGGCTAGGTTATGATATGATGTTCTCTTGTATAGAGGATTATATCTACTTACCTACCATTTCACATTATAGCTACATGCTACTGGATTGGAGTTATACCTCTTGATGGTATGGGACATCAAGGTAAAGGTATGATGTACTTCATTATAATTCATGTGTGCATCCCTTGGGCTCGAGGGTGGTCAGGTGGATTTTGCGAGTTTTTCTGTGGGTATGCTATCAAATTTCTGCCGATTTTCTGTTGAAATGCAGTATAGGGGGCAGCATGTTGATGCATGGAATGCTCTCCCGTGTGCGTGGGCCCCTCTTCGTCTCTCAAGTCGAAATTTTCTCTTCTATTTTTCTCTCCCGCGTGTGAATGTCTCTTATTAGGCACAAATTGATTAAATTTTAATCATAATTAAACTTTAATTATGATTAAGGTAAATTTAATTAATGGTTAATTCTCCTCTCTGATTACAGAGAAGGAGGGAGTGGAGAGTGAAATGTTAGAGTGGAGAAGAGGAGAGAGCTCAAATCTCTCCCTTTCTATTTGGTGCACGCCGGCGGGGGAGGGGGGGGGGTTCGTTGGCAGGTGGCCAGCGAAAAACGCAACCCCCCTAAAACGTTTTTTTATAAGGTTTTAAAAAACCTTAGTTAAAAAAGCCTTTTTTAGCTTTAAAAATATATATAAAAAGAGTTTTTTTAATACTAAAAAAAAGCTTTTCAAAGCTTAGAAAAAAGAGGAGAAAATATGAAATTTGGGAAAAACATTCTCTGGATATTTTTGAAAATTATTTTCTTGAAAACTCTTGGCTTTTCGCATTCTCGGAAAACCTATTGGCTTTCCGAATTCTGGAAAATCTTTTGACCTTTCGGATTCTGTAAACTTTTGACCTTTCACATTCTGATTTTTTTTGTCTTTTCATTTCCTCGAAACTGTTGGCTTTCCGTATTCTGGGAAGACTATTGGGATTCCGAAATTTTTTGGCCGTTCGTATTCTAAATGCATTCGGGGTAAATTAAATTTTTTTTAAAATTCCTGAAAATTAGTAAAACATTAGACAAAGGTTATTTTAAATTTTTGAAAAATGTGGGGTTGGTGTTTGGCATGTGGTGTGTCCATTCAAGCGCCGATGACCATTCAAATTTCTTTAAAAAGAAAATTAAAAAATCCATTAAAATTATAAATTTTCATTGGATTTGAGAATTGTCAGGCAGAATTGGAAATTTTGTGAACGATGGGATTCTTAGAAAAAATTAGGGATTTTCTAGAAATTATTTTTAGAAATCCTGAAAATTGGTATTTTTAAAATATCAATGGTATTTTGGCAAATCTAATTGCTAAAAATTTTCTGAAAAAATATAGATTTGGAATGCCATAAGATAGGTTTGGTGGAATTCAAAATTATCGTATTTCGAGGCCCTATAAAATTAGAGAAATTTAGGAAAAAAACATGATAATTCTTTTTCTTGAGAATTTAATATTTTAGAGGGTTATTTAATATTGAAGTACGTTTTCTCATGACATTCGATAGATGATGCGGGTTATTCATATATTATTAATACGATTATACCTCGTATTAGTAGATATTTCTATTTAAATTAATTCTGAATGATATTTTCATGATTTTTTTACCTTTGTTTAGCCATTCTTTTTGGACATATTCCTTAAGTTTTTCAATGATGGCTATAATCTGTGTTCAAAGTGTCTCTCACCTTTGACACTTTTCCATGATAATTTATTTTACACTTTTTTAAGTGTGTTCTATGCTTAATTTTCTAAGCCTAAGACAAATTCTATCATGTGTGTTAGTTGATCGGTTTGTTTTGGTGGATTTTATTGGATGCTTTTCAAGCTTTATATGGACTCATCAGGTTTTGCCTAGATCACTTGTATCTAGGGGTTTTTTAATGAGTGTTACACACATGTTTCACTTGCTTACTTGGAGTTTTGCTTGAACGACACCATGTTCATATACTCTAGATTAATGAGTTGGCCACCAATTTTAAATGCTTCTTTTGGCATGATTAATGATCATTAGATGGCATGCATTGAGTTTTATGATCAACTATGGTTTTCATGGATTTGAGGAGCTTCTATGCTTTTATCCATGGTTTTATTAGGATCTTTTGATCTTTTGGGATAATTTCATGTGCTTTGAAGGTAGCATTTGTCTTCATTTTTTGCACGTAATTTTGGATTGTGTTCCTTGTACTCTTGAACATACTCCAACTTGGATACCTAGTTGCTTATGTATCTAGGTGAGTTATTTTTCTACCCTAGCTTTAGTGTGTTTATTGGGTAGTTATCATTAGAAAGGCACCAATAATCCAAAATTCTTTTCTAATGATGTACTCAAAAAGAGTTATTCCTTGATGTAGTCTCAGGTATATAGAGAGTTTTTAGTATGTGAAAATCTGGGATAAGGCCATCTTATTCCTTTTATACAAGATTTTATTCATATTTCCTAGACGGCATACTAGGGAGTTTCAAATTGATAAGGTATGTATGGGTGTGGTATCATGGTGGTATGGGACGCTAGCGATCCCTCACATATATTATCTTATGGGATAATTTGGGCTCAAGATTGTTGCTTTGCTTACATCACTTAGCATGTTGACCTCAACATTCAAAGATAATCTCATTTTTTGAATTCATTTAAAGTTATTGTGTGGGCATTCTCTAGATAAACTTCTTTTATCTATAGCCTACATGTATTGATGAGTGTAATCTCGTCGGCATTTTCACTTAAAATCTCTTTCTTTATAGTTCAACGAGTTTATCTTTTTGTTTTCAGATTAAGAAAATTTGGATTCTTCCTTTGTTGGCATTTCTTTCTCTAGTTCCGTCCTTTAGGTGATTTATACAGTCAACCTGATGGTTTACGGATGAACATATGTGTCTCATTGAGACGATGACCTCTATGTTGATATGGATAACTCGGGATGCCGATAATTCCATGTGCAGATGTGGGTACGTCGGGTCGCCCATGGATACCTGGTTCCTGCTATTATAATGTCATGTTTTCCTACTTTATTCCAAATGGTTTACAGTGAGGAAACTACTTAGTATCAATTCCTCTGATCATCTGCAGTCTAATGGCAAACAGAGCGTATGAATCAGATTGTAGAGGATATGCTTCGTGCATATGTCTTTGGAAAAGCATCGAATTGGAAAAAATATCTTTCAATGATGGAATTTGCCTATAACAGTTTTAAACATACGGCTATTGGTTTTAGTCCGTGCATACTTATGTATGGGTATCAACCTAGGGCACCTATTGATGTCACTCTTAAGGACATTGAGCTTGATGCATCGAGGGATTTCTTGCGTGATATGTAGGAAATACTGACCGAAGCTCAAGATTCTATCAGGAGTGATCAGGATAGAGTACGATTTTATGCTGATAGGGAGGGACCCTCATCTCGGTCTTTTGAACCAGGAGCGTTGGTTTATTTAAAAGTTCCTGAAGATTCTTAGACTTTGTCAATAGGAAAATGCTCGAATTTATCTCCTAGATATTGTGGTCCATTTTGATTTATACATCGGATTGGCACGGTTGCGTATGAACTTAAACTGCCTCCAACATGTTAGAGTTCATTCTAGTCTTTTATATCAACAGATTGAAAGGAAAACTGGGAGGTGAGGATACCACAGTTACTCCTCAAGAACTCGTTGAAGTAAAAGAATTATCCTATGTTCCACATGAACCTGATAAGGTACTTGAAATTAGGGAAAGGAAACTTTGTAGTTGACTAATCCCTGAGGTTAAAATTAGGTGAAAAGATAGGAAAATAGAGGATTCGACTTGGGAGTTTGTTGAGATTGTTCAGCATAGTTCTCCTTCTTTTCATTGCAAGAGTGCACTGTTTTGAGAGAGGGGAAGTATGTTATATGCACATTATGTGTGCATATACTAGGAGGCTAACCCACATTAGGCTTGTGAGCATATACTAGGAGGTTAACCCACATTAGGCTTGTGAGCATGGGAGCATGGAGCATGGGTTAGGACTAATCTTAAGGGTTAAGGTTAGGGTTAGGCATCTAAGGGTCACACATGGGAAATGGAGAGTCAAGAGTGACTTGAGGGCCCTCTTATATAATAGGAGCATGGACACACTCAAAGGAGGCTAAGGCTATGTTATCTTGAGGCTAGGTTATGATATGATGTTCTCTTATATAGAGGATTATATCTACTCACCTACCATTTCACACTATAGCTACATGTTACTGGATTGGAGTTATACCTCTTGATGGTATGGGACATCAAGGTAAAGGTATGATGTACTTCATTATAATTCATGTGTGCATCCCTTGGGCTCGGGGGTGGTCGGCGGGTGGATGAGTCTATGCCTGATTTATGCATGTTTATGCATAACAATTATTTAGAGAAATCTTAGGGTTTTAACACATACCAAAAGCTAACCTTATAGGAAATTGTCTCCTTCTCATGTTTAACGGCAATTGAAGTTGTTGGGTGCTTAAAATTCCGAGGAAATGAAAACACACGCCCTATAGAGTGACATTCGGATTTAATATCTTTCACATAGACGACACAACAAATAGAATGAAAAATTATCATCCACAGGCAGTTCATTTAAATCAAACAAAAAAGAGCCTCATTTCATATCTCTCTATGCTTGTGCATTTCTATGTTCATTGTTGATAGGTTCTTGAAGTACCGTAGCATTGGCAAATCACTCTGTTTCTTGTAAGTAAGTGGATTCCACCATGGATTCCTCTATGCTCCTCCTCATTTTCAACCCTTCCAACTGTTTCAATTTTTTTAATGAAAGTAATCCATTAAATTAGCAACATTTTGTTTTCAAATGCAAGTCCTTGTCCTTGAATGATTATGGTGTGAGACACGCGTGTTGCATCCAAAACTTGAAGCCGACAAACTTGGTTCAAACTTAAGTATATACAGCTCCTAACCATCTTCAATCTCCTTTGAAACACAAAATAGTGAATACTAACTTCCTTTTTTAACATTCTCAACTTCAAACAACAACATACTATTCTACTTCAACAGCTATTATCACACATGTGACCCTGCTCCAAATAGACTCAGCTCAATAACAATGTAATTCTTAGAGAAGTTTTTAATACATACGTGAGTATAACATATACAAACCATCTCCTACATAGATAAGTGAGCATAACATATACAATCCATCTCCTACAGAGATAAAGGGTAATAACATATGCAATGAGAGAGAGAGAGAGAGAGAGAGAGAGAGAGAGAGAGAGAGAGAATACAAGTTGAGATACAATTTAAAAAAGTGCGAGAGAACAAAATAGAAGAGAGAAGTACTGAATTTGAGAAAATAGAAAATTCATAAATATTGCCAAAATGGAGAGCAAAATCGGAAAGTTGCAATATAATTTGTCCCTTGAGTAAAAACATCATTACTCTCACAAAATCTCTAGGGAACTACCCGGCTTGCTTACTAGCAGTGTTGTTTTCCTAACCCCTCATTCACACGACCACTTACCACTTAGATACTGGTCATTAAGTATTCCGTGTTGGTCTACTCATTCAAGTACTCTGACTCCTCTCAAGAAGATTTCTAGCTGTAGAGGAGAAAAAAAAGAAAGAAGAAAATAAACACCAAAAACAAAATAATGATTACAACTGGAAACTTCCAACCGTTTTAATGCTTTTGTTCTTTGCTAAGTACATGCAAACACACACACTTTTGCCATTCAAATAACTAAAATATTTTAAAATAATGTCACTTAAAAAAAAACACTTTCACTAACATATTTATCTCTCTTTCTCATACACACAACACACACCCACACAATTTTGCTATTGAAATTGATTTTTTTAAAAAAACTTCCAACATTAAAAAAAAACTCTCTCCAACATTCTCACAAACACAAACTCATGCACACCCACATGCTTTTGCTATTTAAATAACTAAAATATTTTAACATACTTTCACCATAAACACACACACACACACACACACACACACACACACACACACACACACACATCTCTTATGTAATATCTTTCTAACTTAATTTTACCAAATAAAAATTTTCTTTTTGGATGGATGAGCTCTCCTAATGCTTTAAAAAAAAGGAGAGTACTGTAGCATTGACTGCCTTTCTAGGGAGGACAAAAATAATGTGGACTCTTTTGGCAGTATGAAACCTCTTTTGTGGGGTGCAGTAAATGACAATGGGTTCTGTTTCTTTCTTGATTAAAGTCGAGGTTATGTACCATGATTTCTGCGGGGGCCCTGGCCATGGTAGGGGCTCTGCTTGGAGTCTTGCACTTCACCGCTATGGTACTGAGGCTCTTTATTTGGAGATTTGGCTCTTTGTGGAGGTCATGGTGGTTGTGGACCGGCCACAATCAGTGGGGGAAACCTCCCAAGAGTTCCTCTTCCCATATATAGATAAAGGTGAGTGATCTATTCACTCACGTAGTCTAGTCCTTGCTTTGTGTCATGACTCTCCTTCTTGCATTCGTCGGTGGGCAGGTGCCTATTCTTTTTTGCTTCCATGTTAAATGGTTCTCTACTCCTTTTCCTCTGGAACCAGCATCTGATGCACATACATTTCTTTTATTTCTAGTTCTCTATGAAATAATGAAAATATGGGTTTTAAAAAAATTGAATATATCCCATCTGGATATATGGATATATATCTCTTGGTTGGACAGGGCTTTTCTTTGCTTGATAGTGATCTGCTAAATTGGGGGCTCAACACTTTTTTGCAAATGTTGAAGAAAATCTCAAAAACAATACGTATTAGCGCATGCAAAAGAGAGAGAGAGAGAGAGAGAGAGAGAGAGAGAGAGAGAGAGAGAGAGAGAGAGAGAGAGAGAGAGAGAGAGAGCAGAGCTTGATTTAAAAAAAATGGCTGAGAGAGGGAGAGACACACATGCTAACCTTGACTGAGAGAGCAGAACACACGAGTGGAGGCGGTGACAATCTAGGTGATGGAGGGTGGGGGGAGCCTTGAAAAAACCTGTAAAACCAATATACGTATTAGCAGAGAACACAACGTGATTAGGAGAGAGAGAGAGAGAGAGAGAGAGAGAGAGAGAGAGAGCACGGGCAAAGTTTAGGTTGAGGTGAAGGTCCAGGGCCCCCATGCATGGCCTAAGGCCTAAAAATGAGGATACGTGGTAGCTAGGGTGTATAAGGTAGTTTGGCATGTAATATATATATATATATATATATATATATATATATATATATATATATATATATATATATATATATATATATATATAGTACATTTGACCACTTTTCAGTGCTTTTGGACCTCCTTTCAGTACTTATGGAGAACTTCTAAGTTCCTCTCGAACCACTTTTAAGCACTTTAAAGTGCACTTAGGACAAGCTGAAAGAATACATAAAAAACTTTTAAAAGAGTTCAAAGTGTTGTTAACCAAGTCAGGGACCACATGGAAGTGCTTAAGTTATGCCAAGAGCACTTGCAGACTACCTTAAAGTGATAAACATGTATTGAAGGTTCTTTGCAACAACTTAAGTACTATCAAAAGTATTTTAACACCACTTGGAAGTGTTTTGAGAGTATAAAAGGAACCTAAGGACAACCTGAAAGTGTTTGAGGAGTATCAAAAGCACTTAGGATAACCTGTAAAGGAATTTAAGAGATACACAAAGTACTTTTGAGAATTGAAAGTAGTACAGACTAGGTCAAGGACCACATGGGAGTGCTTTAACTATGCTAAGAGCACTTGTAGACTACTTGAAAGTGCTATACATGTATTGAAGTTGCTTTGCAACAACTTAAGTACTATCAAAAGTATTTTAACACCACTTGGAAATTTTTTAAGAGTATAAAGGAACTTAAGGACAACCTAAAAGTGCTTTAGGAGTATCAAAAGCACAAGAAAAGAACTTAGGATAACATGTAAAGGACTTTAAAAGATACATAAAGTACTTTTAAAAGAATTCAAAGTGCTATAAACTAAGTCAAGGACCACGTGGAAGTGCTTTAGTTATGCTAAGAGCACTTGCAGACTACCTGAAAGAATTCAAAGTGCTGTAAACTAAGTCAAGGACCACATGGAAGTGCTTTAGTTATGCTAAGAGCACTTGCAGACTACCTGAAAGTGTTAAACATTTGAAGGTGCTTTGCAATAGCTTAAGTCCTATCAAAAGTATATTAACATCATATTAACACCACTTGGAAGTGTTTTAAGAGTATAAAGAAACTTAAGAACAACCTGAAAGTGCTTTAGGAGTATCAAAAGCAATTAGGATAACCTTGTAAAAGACTTTAAGAGATACATAAAGTAATTTTAGAAGGAATTCAAAGTGCTGTAAACCAAGTTGGACCACATGGAAGTGCTTTAGGTGTGCAAACTACTATACATGGATTGAAGGTTGCTTTATAACAGCTAAAGAAATTAAAAAAATTTAATACCACCTAGAAGTGTTTTAGGAGTATAAAAGGAACTTAAGGACAACCTGAAAGTGCTTTAGGAGTTTTAAAAGCACTTTAATATGACTAGGAATTGTAATTTAGAAGTATTTAAAATACTTAATGACTAGTTGAAAGAGCTTTAGGTGAATCAAAACCAGATAAACAACACTTCAAAGTACTTCAAAGTACTTCAAGAAAAGATAAAGTACATTAAGATCACATCTATGTTCTAGTACACTGGTCAATGAAGAGTACTTTAGGGCCAAATAGAAGTGTTGTAGGAGTATTAAACATACTTTAGGACTCTTTTACACAAAATAAAAGTACATGAGGCTCATCAAGCAAATGTGTAGGATGCTTTTTTTACAATAGCAGGTCTCCAACCCTCAACTTGCAGGCATCCTTTTTTGTTCAGTGAGACCCTTGTCTCAAACAAACACCATATTTGAGAATTTGGGAATCTCCCAATAGTTTGGGAATTCTAAATCAAAATGAATCCCGTGAATTTGGGAATTTCATTAATTTGGAACCTTGAATATTGGTGAAGTATATTTATTGTATATGTAGAAGATATTGATAAAATCTTAAATAGGTGGTGTTAATAAACACCTTATCTTTGGCAACCTCTCCAGCATGGAAGTCTTTAGCTCAATGATTCTTGTAGATTGGCTTTAGCCTTCAAGACAACCTTTGGAGGGATTTTATTTTTTTTGGGAACTTTGGTAGCTTTTGTTATCCAAGAGAAAACAATTGTATCCACTCTCTCCCAACGTTGAGGGTCTTTCTTGTTGCACATCCAGTATTTATCCCAGCAATTTTGATATACCTCCTCATCTGTAGCATTTTGTCGACCACAAACTGGTGCCCAATATTGTATACAGATCTTTTGATAGTTGCTTGATTTTTTATTTGTATCAACCTCACTTTGCGCAACACCAAGCCATACTGGATATATTGGATTTGAAGGTCGAACAAGTACAAAGTCGTCTTTCTTGACATCTATCATTGGTTGAAATGCATCTTTTGGTCGCTTGTGTTGAGAGGACCACAGTAGTGGTCATTCAACTCCTCCAAGCCAAGAAAGTCATCCACATCACCTATGTCTTGAAATAATGTATCACCTTGTGTCCTTGGCCAAAAGACCATGAATACTCTTGCTTCTTGGACATTTGGATCTTGAAGTGCATCAAGCATGGTTTTCCAATAATCAATCACTGGTGTTATGAACTTTGTGTACTCCGCTTCAGGACCTTGTACACTTGACCATCTTTCCCAATACTTGAGATAGTCTTTGATTCCACTTACCACCTCTTGATGATCTTTAATATACTCAGACATGGGTAGCAAGGTTGGAAGACCCTTTGGAAGGGTAGGCTTTCTTGTTGTTGAGTCTCTTTTCCATAGTTCAATACCGCCTTCTCTTGGCAACCATTCTACTGACTTAGGATGGATCTTGTATTGCATTAGAGGTGTATCCCCTTGCATGTAGAAATGAAAGTGAAGTGGTTTTGAGTGACCAACAAGTGCATCCTTGGAGTCACATAAGTATCCTTCAATGTAACTCTTGAAGTCTGGTACATGTGTCAACAAAAAAGGAGAAGGCCTTGTTGACTAGCACAATTGAAAATGCTGCATAAGGTGAGGAAAAGTGAATGTCATGCTTGTTCTAAGCTTCTCTGAGAACTTGCTGAACATAGCATCAATGTCTTCATGTGTGTGACCCACCATGAGAAACCCAACTTGGATCATCTTGAAGGTCCCTCGTGCCACAAGCAATGATAAATATGCAAAGAGATAACGGTTTTTGTTTTCTGATCCACAATTATCTAGCTGTAGCAACAAGTTCTCTGGTAGTCGTCTAAAACCTTGTTGTCCATCCTGTAGTATTATGTCCTCCATTTGTGTAGTAGTATGAGAACCTTGTTGATGGTAGTCTAGTGCTTTCCTTGAGTTTAAAGCATTTAGCAACAAAGAGCTTGATCTTGGCATTCCATCTAGTTGTAGATCACCAGCTTCATGCCTGTCAAGTCGCTCCAAGTTCTTGAAACACAGAGACAATGAGGCAACTGTGAAGTTAGGATCATGGGGCCAAAGATCAATCGCAAAGTGCCCATATTTTCCTTCCCCATGCCCATGTGTGATCATGCCTATCAA
This sequence comes from Cibotium barometz, assembly GCF_041138505.1. Classification (NCBI taxonomy): domain Eukaryota; kingdom Viridiplantae; phylum Streptophyta; class Polypodiopsida; order Cyatheales; family Cibotiaceae; genus Cibotium; species Cibotium barometz. The sequence continues at coordinate 48,363,858 of NC_141063.1, forward strand.
GGAAACTGGTAGTTGAGTGGATCTATCTGTCTCTTTTGATCGAACTCTCAACCTTGGGATAGCTGTCTTTTGTTGGTCCATCTTGTCATGTATGATGCACAAGTTCTTTTCAGGATTTAGCACTGATGCTAGACGCCATCCATAGTACATGTTTCGACAACTTTGTTGTTGCAGCATGTGACTTCGACGCTTCCTCAATAGTATGTTGCGTTCTTCAAGGCTACAAGTTGTTCTTTGATCTCTGAGCAGACACTACATTTGGAGAACTCGCTTGTCTTTGCTAAGGTGACATGCTTGAACTCTGTATTCCAAATTCAATTGAATATGCACAAAGACATTTGCTTACATCCAATAGCATCTAATGTGGCATTCACTTCTCCCCATATGTCTATTTGCTTATAAACATCTGGGATGACCAATTGTGTCTCTTTGGAACCATCCTACATGGCTCTACTTTTATGTGGCATTTGCTCTGCATTCTTCTCAATAAAGTCTCTCAAGATTGCCCTGCCCATTTGTGTGTGATCCCAAGCTGCTCTAGTTACTCCTTTATTGCCATGCATTGCCCTCCTTACACCATTCTCAAAATGCTACCTATACCTATAGAAAGATGTTTTGGGGATGCCATGCATCCCATACCATGCCCTACCGCATACAACTTTCCCATTGAATATAAAATTGTATTTTCGTGTACCCATATTGTCAATGCGGCATGATGACTCCAAAACATCATAAACATAGTTGGTACGTTCTTCCAAACGTAACCTCCAGAAGTGCCTCCGCAATTGGTGTACTGCATCTCTATCAGCATATTGACAACACTTTGCAGGACAACAATCAATTGTAGCAACAAGTAAAACTGATTCCATTGAGGTTCTCGAAGCTTTGAGAGCAAGAATTCTAGGCCTTCTATTGATCATACAATATGATCTCTTCTGTAAGAAAATGGATTTTGAACCTGAAATAAAGTCCTCAGTTTCCTCACACACATCTTTTATGCTCTCATTTGGAGATGTGAAAGCTTGTGTTTCCTGTTCATGTAGCAGTGGTGTACCATCATCAAAGGTGACCTGTTTGATAGGCCACCTAACCAAATTGACGCACTGAAGCATGTCACATGTGTCTGCCCCTGTAGTTGGATCAAGGATCTGATCTACCACCACACCCACATCTTCTTCTCCTAATAGGTCAAAGTTAATCACATCATATGGAAATGTTAAGAGAATAATCCCTGTTCCAACGTACTTCTCATTGCCTTCTATCCAGAGCATCACTTTACGCTCTTTCCAACTTTCACGGATACTTGGAGTGTCCTCATCTCCAACAGCATTAAAATCATTAGAAGGTGGCACCGCATGATCATCATCAACAATCATGACGGCACCTGTAACAACCACCACATCTTTCTTTTCCCACTTTACAAAACTACCCACTGCCTGAATGACCTTTGTTGCATTGTTGTTTGGAAATGGCAAGCAAGCTACATCATTTAGGCAGTTGTCGATAGAAACTGACAAAAATCCATCTCCACCAGGGACTTGCCCATGGCATGTGTCAGTTGGACGTATTGCACATACTGTTCCAAGTGCAACAACATCTCGATCCATCATCAAATTGACATGATCCCCACAATGAAAGTCTTGGTCCATGTTGCCTGAGTAAGTGAAAAAATTTGAGATTTAATCATAAGCGATTGAGTGATCTTATATTCATCATAAGACATTTAATCATAAGAGATTGAGTGATCTTATATTCATTATAAGACATTTAATCAAAGAGATTGAGTGATCTTATATTCATCAAGTAATCACATAGCATTGATAATGAAAACATGTAGTAATAGATGACAAGTTGAATTATACATTGCAAAATTAGTGAAGTATTCCATTTTCCAACATCATAAGAGAGAATATAAATTTGACCACATGGCCAAAACTTGTTTTCTCAATGAACATGGTAGTATATCCTTGATCTAGATTACTTGAGTTACTAGATAAAAAAGGTCTATGCAGTCATCATTGCTTAGTTGAAATGGATGCTTTGACCATATGGCCAAAACTTCAATAGCCTATAATATATGCACATCATATCTTACTTTAGTATATATGCACATCATATCTTACTTTAGTATAAAAAGTATTTATGGTGTGTGTGATGGTCTACATAATGTTTTATCCACATGGACAAATTCTCGCACGGCTTATCATTCTTAAGACATGGGTAGATCATCTGTTACTTTTCCATGGGAAGACAATTTATTGTGTGTTAGTGTAGAGAATGTTTTAGCCACATGATCAAATCCTATCAAAGCTTATTGTTCTTATAATATGTACAAATCATATGTTACTTTTCCATGGAAGACAATATATTGTGTGCTAGTGTAAAGAATGTTTTAGCCACATGGTTGAATCCTCTCAAGGATTATCATTCTCAAAACATATGTAGATCATATGTTACTTTTTTTGCGGAGGACACTTTATTATGTGCTAGTGTAGAGAATGTTTTAGCTACATGGTCCGATCCTCTCAAGGCTTATCATTCTTATAATATCTATAGATCATATGCTACTTTTTCATGGAAGACAATTTATTGTGAACTAGTGTAGAGAATGTTTTAGCCACATGGTTGAATCCTCTCAAGGATTATCATTCTTAAAATATACTTAGATCATATGTGACTTTTCCATGGGAAGACAATTTATGGTGTGCAAGTTTAGAGAATGTTTTAGCCACATGGTCGAATCCTCTCAAGGCTTATCGTTCTTAAAATATTTACAGGCCATATGTAACTTTTCCAAGGAAGACAATTTATTGTGTGCTAGTGTAGAGAATGTTTTAGCCGCATGGTCAAATCCTCTCAAGGTTTAATGTATTGCAGGCATAGTATGAATAAGATTTGGTTGGTGCAAAGTTTATGTCCATGTGGTAAGTAGAATAGTTATTAATATATTGGGAAGCACAAATGTTAGTGCATGCACAAGCAATAATTTTGGATGCAAAATTGAATAATCATATACCAATAGTTGGTATTATGGCCTAAATGTAGTGCACATTGTTAGTAATATACATCAAGAAGTAACTAATATGAGTTGTGTCAAATTAAAAAGTAGATTTGAAAAGAGTAGATTTATCCATATAATAAAAAGTAAAGGTCGTGAAAATAGAATAGCAAGATATGAATCTTATTTTATATGGCATTAATGTTAGAACAGCCTCAACACCTCTTGAAATATCTATGTAGACATAGGAACTCTTTTAGCAAAGCAATAAATGATGCAAAATGAGTAATCCTATGTAACTAACTTATTACTTTCTATGTTGTCTTATAAAAAAGTATATCAATAAATTAATATTATATTTAATAACATAATATTTTAATATTTATTATTTAATATAATATTTAATAATATAACTTATTATCATAATATAAAATAATATTATATTATAATAGTATATTTTGGAATATAATAATATTATAATATTGTTCACTATAGTGGTGGATTTCTTGGAAACTCTAAACGACATTTGAGGCACTAGGTGCTATGGGCAATGATCCCTAATGGGAGTCTAGGAGGCAGCACCCTTGGTGGGGGTCTGGGGGCAACGTCCCCAGCCGGGGGTCCGGGGGGCAGCGCCCCCTGTGGGGGTCTTTGGGGGCAACGCTCCCAGTGGGGGTCCGGGGGGCAATGCCCCCGGCGGGGGGCAACGCCCCCAGCGGCGGGGTCCGGGGGCTGCCGGTTGTTATGGCAAAGATGCGACCTTGTCCCTTGAGAATGCTTCTGTCTTGTTGATTCTTCTTGTATGCTGTGTTGACCTTGCTTGTATAACGTACTTCTATATACTACTTGCACATATGTGTAATCACTTGCTATGCAGAAAATAGTGATCTATCCATGTAGCACAATAGAGACTAATTGGACATTGTAGAATAATTCTCTGTATATGTATGCATTTCACACGAAATGACTTTTTCAAGACACACATATACTTGTGCTTACAAAAGAGGTAACAAAAATATACTTCTGGTTATATGATGCTTCAAACAAAAGTGACTGTGTGTCCAAAAGCCATGGTCAATATGAAAGCTTCTTTCTGAAATAGCCATAGGATATTGCCTTGTGGTCAAATCTTAGTACCTCAACTATTACACGTAACATGTTGTGTCTCTATTGCATATCAGACTAAAATCGGATGAAAGTAAGAAAATCATGCATACTTTCAATGTCACATAATAATATGGCAAAAATCCATGGGCACCTATGTTTGATTGTTACATGGAATTATGGTTAAAATCCATGGACACCTAGGTTATTAAGATGGTTCTTTTTGTGTTCTAATTTTTTTTAATCATCTTATATCCAAGATCACTTGTACATTGAAAGGATTTAAGGAAGTTGGCCAAGTAGAGCTGTCTTCTAAGAGTAAAACCAAACATAGCAAAGTTTTTACCATATGGTCAAATTCTATAGAAGACATCTCCTTCAAAAACCCATGCTACACATAGAATATAAATTATCAATTGGCCACTTTCATGACAATATGTCCATGATGAATCTATGACGATGTCTACATGAAATTTGGTATTACAAAAAAACCAAACGTTGTGGCATGAGAGTATGGATAAATCCATGCTCACTTCTGTATATCCATTAGTGATCTCTAACATTAGTGCTCTCCATTGTCACAAGATTTGTTCATATGGTCAAATTCTACCTTATAATTATTACATTCAACATTTTGGACACATAGGCTTTTGCCTTGTGGTCAAATCTTTGTATCTCAATTGTTACATGTAACACATTGTCTCTCTATTTCATGTCAAACAAAATTTGAAATTATGGGAAAAAAGTAAGAAAATCATGTATTCTTTCAATGTTGCATAATAGTATGGCTAAAATCCACGAGCACCTATGTTTGATTGTTGCATGGAATCATGGTTAAAATCCATGGACACCTAGGTTACTAAGATGGTTATTTTTCTATTCTAAAAATCTTTTTCAATCATCTTAATTACAAGATCACTTGTATATTGAAAGGCCTCAAGGAAGTTGGCCAAGTAGAGGTGTCTTCTAAGAGTAAAACTAAACAAAGCAAAGTTTTTTCCACATGGTCAAATTCTATAGAAGACATCTCTTCAAAAGCCCATGAATATGAATTATCAATTGGCCACTTCCACTATAATAGGTCCATGATGAACCTATGATCATGTCTACATGAAAATTGGCATTACAAATAAACCTTTCATTGTGGCATGAGAGTATGGATAAAATCCATGCTCACCTGTGTTTGATTGTTGCATGGATTATAGCTAAAATCTATGAGCACCTAGCTTACAAAGATGGTTCTTTTTGTGTTCTGAAATTGTATATGGATCAAGATCACTTATATATGGAAAAGATTCAAGGCTAGGTAGAGATTCCTTCTCAGAGTAAAACTAGAAAGAGAAAAGTTTTTGCCATATGGTCAAATCCTATGCATGCATATTATAATCATAACACTATTGAATAAAGTTTTGGCCATGTGGTCAAAACCTAATATTTCTATGCAATATCTTGCCATATGGTTAGATTCTAACTTAAACCCTTTCTATGATGATATTTGGACATACATTGGTCAAATCCTATGCATGCATATGGTAATCATAACACTATTGAGTAAAGCTTTGGCCATGTGGTCAAAAATTGAGATTTGTTTCTAATATATCTTATTTTTTGTACTTATGTAGGTTTATTCAATGGCAAAGAAATCTACTTCGGCAAGGAAGGAGAATCAAATCATTGATGGAGTTAGTGGGGATTTTGTGTGGCCTTGGTTTATGGATGTTTATGACAAAGAAGGAAAAAGGGCAAACAATGTCCTTTTATATGCTTCAAAGCTTGAGGATTCAACATATGATCAAGTTGGGATCATTGAGGGGTTGATGGATGGATGTGCTGGGAAGGAAGGGATCCCGTGTATTGTAGTAAAGATCAAGGGAAAGAACATTGAATACAACCTGGATCCCTTATCTTTTCAATCTACACATATAAAAGAGGATGAAGTATACTCTTTGAGAGCAATGGGTTGGAGCCTCCCAGAGGAGATATCAGGCACATAGGACATAATAGCTACATTTGAGTCTATCAAGCATAGTGAACTTCTTTTTCCTACAAAACATGGTGTTCGACCAAAGAAGAGGACAAAGATTCAAGATGCACAAGCACAATCAATAGCTTCAAACTCACAGGCTCTTGGTGTGAGTGTACCTCCTAACACTCCTCTAGACAACACAAACCAATCTTCAAAGGCACAAGTAATCCAAGCAACACCTTTGGTGTCACTTGAAGTCAAGGGTGTTGAAAGAACCTTTGACTTTCCAGACATGGTTAAGAAGAAGGGTAAAAAGGATGGTTCAGGATTTCACATGTTTGAAAAATACTTTCCATTTGGCTCAACCACACAGTTTCCTATTGATGTTGGTAGATGCTATGAGGCACCACCTTTATATGCCTATAGAACACTTTGTTGGGATTATGTGCAAAAGTTGACATCATCTTTTGTAAAGAATCCCATGAATCCAGCAACAGTAGCATACCTCATGCCCTTTTTGGTGGAGAGTGATGTGAAGAGACCCATGCATCGTGAGACGAGGTGGAAGTGGATAAGCTACATTCTTACTCCTATTGGATCATATCAGCTCTTCACTCAATACATGCAGCAAAGATCTATATCCTAAGTAGCACTCATCGATGCCTAGCAACCAAACATCTATATGCCACAAGGAATGCAAGAATCTTGGTGGACTGTCCTGCTGAAATGTGCATTGAGCTTTCTAGCATGACAAATATGGAATCCCACAATGTTATGAAGAATGGTCCTTATCTTGAGCAACTTCAACAAGTAAGGGATCAATGGATAGCATTTGGGTCTCCACCAAAACCTAAACAAGGGCTTCCAAAGGGTGGTCCTCAAAGATCCACATGGGAGGTAATGATGTACAACCTTAGCTTGTCTTATTCAAGATGTATTTGGTGTTTTCTTTCTCATTTCATATTTTTATTTTTGATAGAGATTTATAGAATACATTGGAGAAAAGTGTGCATCACGTGATTGTTATATGATAGTGAGCACACAAGAGATATTTGATGGTTGGATTACCATCATGAAGAGATACTGAAAGGGGGAGCTTTCATCTCAAGAGGATACCACCACAAAGAAGGGAAGGCAGCCTTCTCCCGCAACTTTTCGTTGCCTTATGGGTCTAAAGGATGGGGACATCCTCACATTACAAAAGGAAGTTAATAATGGACACATCGTCTTTCTTAGAAACAAATGGGACAAAGAGGATGTTGCTGACATGGAGACAAGGGAAAAGCAAATCAAGCAAGATAGGGTGCTCCATGAGGAGCTAGTTTCTCTCTTCAATGCCTCAACTCATGCTAGCAGTAGTATGATGAAGAGTTGGGAAGATCTTGTTGCTGAATACGACATCACCAACGATGTATACACAAAGATTTTAGGTGTTTGCAGTGAGATTGGGTGTGTCAAAAAAGCTCACACGTGGGGCTGATGCAGGACCATTGCCAAATGGTGCAAAAGACATTGTGAACTTTCTTATTGTGAAGAAGCAAGATCCTCTTCATTCTTCTACTAGCTTACCTTGGCAAGTATATATTGTGGGGTGCAACCTTGAGGCATTCGATCTTATATACAATGTGTATAAAGATCCTATTACCATTGGTGTGGTTGTCCTAGAAGCGGCACATGGAGTTGGGGGCATGACATGGGATTCTATCATGTTTGGAAAGGTGGGACCTTCACATTGTTAAAAATGACATGTGAGCCTAAACAATTCATTTTGTTGTCATTTCTCAACCGCAAACAAATGGCAGCTATGGAGGAGGCCCTTGAGAATCTTTCATGCAAGTACCATATGGAAGTGTTGACTTCCTACCAATGGCCAAGAGTCTTGCTTTTGGGGCCATGGATTCATTTGTTGTGTTGACACTTGTGACCATGGAGAAAAGCTTCATCAATCTAGATCGATATGTTGGAAATTCCAACAAGCCATGCATTTTGGATAATGAATCCATTGAAGCCATTGACAAAGAAGGAAAGGATGGAGAGCTTGAAGAAGAACAAACTATTGCAAAGGCCATATTTAGAAAGAAAAAGAAGGTCATCAAGGCTACAATCAAGGCATTCAATGATGCACATGAGGTTGTATGTGATATATTCTCATGTGGTGTTGCATCAACGCTCGCATTAGAACATCACATGAAGACTATTGCAGTGGTGTGCAATAGTCAAGAGCAAAGAGAGATTGAAGCGGCATGTTGGAGAGCCCATGAGAGCGCCAACCCACCTACAAGTGCTCAAGAGGTTCCTCCCATTGGTGCTCTAGCTCTTGACCTACCGCCGGAGGGTGTGGATGAATCAAGCCAAGACATAGCAAATATTATTATGAAAGAGAGGTTGAAGGCTACTTCAGGTGTTTGAACCTCTCTATCTCTAACTTTTGTCAATGAGAACACTATGGTGTAAGGTTGAACTTGTGTTTTGGAGGATGATTTTATGACATAAATCTTATTTTCTAATTTGGGCAGCTCAAACCCTGGTGGGATGAGCGACATACACCTCCTCCTTGAGATGTCCATTCACAAAAGCTGATTTTACATCCATTTGAAAAACTGGCCACTTTTTATTAGCAGCCAAGGCAAGTACTATGTGAATAGTGGTCATTCAAGCTATTGGGGAAAAGGTTTCACTGACATCAAAACCTTCAACTTGTGAAAAACCTTGTGCAACTAGCCCAGCTTTGTATTTCTCTAATGAACCATCAGATTTATACTTATCTTTCCACACCTACTTGGTGCCAATTACCTTTCGTTTTAGTGGCCGATTCAACAAACACGACAAAGGCTTGGCTCTGCATTTGAGATAACAGACTTGGGGCTCTTGCATTATTTTTTGGGGATTGAGGTTTTGCAGGAGTCTAACAAGATCTTCATTTCTCAGCAAAAGTATGCAACAGAGATCTTGAAGGCATTTCGTATGATAGACTGCAAGCCAATAAAGTACACCAATGGAGGTAAACTTTAGGCTTTCTTATGAGGACACTTCACCTTTGGTTGACATCAATATGTTTGGGAGTTTAATTTTATTGTGCAGTAATAGACCAGACATTTGCTATGCAGCTGGTGTGTTGAGTAGGTTCTCCAACAAACCAAGGGAAAGTCATTAGAATGCAACAATGTGTGTGCTCAAGTACATCAAAGGTACTCTTGAGCATGGAATTACATACATATTTGGTGACTCCTTAGTGGGATATTGTGACTTTGATTGGGCTAGAGATTGTGACACCAGAAAGTCAGTTTCTGGATATTGCTTCTCACTTGGATCTGGTGTGTTCTCTTGGATTAGTAAGAAGTAACCCACAATGGCACTTTCTTCAACAACTGAAGTAGAGTACAAGGCCAAGTTTTGCTTCCTGTGATGTAGTATGGTCGAGGAGGATTTTGGTAGATATGGGAGTTCCAGTGAGGTCAATGAGGACCTTACGATGCGACAATTAGAGTTGCATAGCCATTGCAAAGAACCCTGTGTTTCCTGCTCACACAAAGCACATTGAGATTTAGTATCATTATGTGCAGGAGTTGATCGAGGATGAGATTGTGGAGCTAGAGTACTGTTCTACTACGGAGTAGAACTATGCCGACATCTTCACCAAATCTCCTGGGAAGGACTAGCTCACTCGACATCTTCATGGACTTGGCATTGGGCTAAGAAACTCTTAGTTCATCTTCAGGTGGACATTAAGGGGGGTGTTAGTATATTTTCAATGCCCGCCTCTCAACATGTATCTCACATTGATGTGTGGTGCACATTTGTATGCCCCCCATTATGAGGAGAAGCCATTGGTGCACATATCTTTAGTGGGAACCCCATCTTAGATGAAGGGTCGTAGATGTGACCGTCGTTTTGATGGTTAGGAGACGATGAGGGGTACAAGCGTTAGCTGGGGTCTAGGGTGGTGGTCAATGAGGACAGGTTATGAATATGCGGGTGGTGAGCCGCGTCAATGTAGCGTAGCCGCCCACGTTTTGGACGCGTCCACCGCACTATTGTAGCACTATAAATGGACACAATTGGCACAAGCAAAGGCATCCAATTCTTTGAGCATATGTCCCTATTCTCTCAGTACGCCCTCCATCCAGAGTCTCTCTAGACCACCATCTAAGCTCTACACTAGAGCGCACAGGTGGACAACACCATCATATTATACCTATCTCTTGTTTGGTATAATCAAAATTTTAAAATTTTCTCCATTCTCTCTATTGCATTGTCTAGTGTACTTTCTCTTAATCTTTTTCCACTGTGCCATATTCTTATAGGAAACAAAACTGCAACTCCGCTAGAAAATTTCCCACTGAAGGAAACCTCCACCACAACTAGGCCAAGAATCTTCCTTTGGTGGGAAAATCATGGCAAAGTGGAAAAATATCCATTGAGCATCATTATGTACCTTCAAACTGAGGAAATCTTGGAAAAAGAAAGTTCTAGTTCTGCACAAACTAATTTGGCTAGAAATAAATCCCCAAAACAAGTCCGCCCGTGAGAAGCCATAACATGGAGAGAACTTTATGGGAAAGTCAATGTGGAGAACCTTTGACGTCCACCCAATTCAACTAGCAAAAATGGATTTAGGCATGCCTTACGCATGATGGTGAACCTAAGAATGGAGAAAAGTAATACCTTCCAAGAAACCCTCTAGGAAGCTTGCAGCAGTCTCGCATCGTTCCAACCAAGAAGATAGTGAGGAAACTTCTACAACACCATACGAGCAAGAGGGAGTGTCAAGATTCAAAAATAATCAGGACCAAGAAAAGGAGTGCCTAGAGCTAGAAGCTATGCACAGTCGAGGCCTAGAAAGCCCAAGAAGGGTGGAGCAACAAAATCTGGAAGAACAGTCACAACAACAAAACCCTCGAAAAAGGTTCAAGGGAGCCATGGCATCATTAACCAAAAATTTCTTGGTGTTCTCAGATGAGAAAGGGCAAGATGTAGATTTGCATGTAAGAAGGTTTGAGCAATACTAGGAAGTAGCTAGACGTTGAGATGTGGAAGAGCCAGAGTTGAGTGAAATTTGCAGATATGCCTTCATGAACACCTTTAAAGATAAAGACATGGAGTGGGTATCAAGATACCAAGATAACCATTTCTAGAGATGCCTTCATGAACACCTTTAAAGATAAAGACATGGAGTGGGTATCAAGATACCAAGATAACCATTTCTAGACTTATGAAGAGGTCATGACTTATTTTCTGGGGAGATTCCGCAAAATAAAGTCTACAACTCAACTCTGTGATTAAATGAGACAACTCCAACAAGAAGACATGGATGTAGAAGCCTATGCAACAAAACTACTAAGTTTAAGGCAAAGAGTGGCGGAACAGACCTAACTCTCAATGAAAATGGTTTTTGCAGATTGGTTTATCCAAGGGTTAAGCCAGACATCTACACAGCGGTCTCACCACAAAGCACGTCAAAACTAAAGAGGAGTTTGAGGAACTAGTCGAGCTGGCTAAAATGGCAAAAAAAGAGGCTACGAAGAGAAGACAGAAGAGGAAGCCCAGGAAAGTGTCACAAGGAGGATGATTCAAGTGACACCTCACAGGACACTCCAGCGGCGGCAATGAAGAAAAGGAAGGACAAAAAGAAGAAAACCACGAAGGCAAAAATGAGCCCCAGAGAACTTGTGCTCTACAGTTGAAGCAGCTGATGAAAGAGGTGAAAAAGAGAGAGCTCAAAATTCCAAAAAAATGTGTTCTACTCTCAATGCAAATAGGAAGGCCACCTCAAGGAGGAGGAGGAATGCACAGTGCCACTAACACATTTGTAACATGTACAGTCACAGTACATGGAACTGTAGGTATAACATGAAAAATAGAGCTCCCATGGTGAATATCATGGAAGGAGCAGAAAGAACACCCCCATGAATGGAAAGGTATGGGAGAAGAGGCCGTAAAAGTTACTCTAGAAGAAGAAACCAAGGATATACCGATGGATCTACCACTTTCACATGCTACTATTGCCAACAGCCTGGGCACACCAAGGCAGAATGTACCATGAAAAAAAATCATGATGAATAAAGACAAGCATAATTGATGCAACTAGAAGAAAAATCGCTAAGTGCCAACATGATGCAGCCGGATGACATACAAATCATTAGGAACTCAATGGAGTCTTTTTGGGCCCTTTAATTTGCCATTGCCTAATGGAGGTGATTAAGAAATAGACAAATAGGGAGATTACATGTGGACTGAAACCAATGGTTTGTAAGAGCCTAGAAGGTAGTGGTCAAACTTAGAATAATAGGCTAAATAGGCTCTTTTTTAATTTTTAAAATCAACTAAAACTCAAAAATTTTATACGTATATGAATTTTTTCTCTATTTTTTATAGAAAAGGATAGCTGTAGCCTGCAGCCATCATTAAGTAGGTCTCTAAAGTGATAGAGGCCCAAAAACGAGTTCCCATCCATTCAATGCACATTCCCCTTCACTTTCCACTATCCCTCTCTCCCACGTTCCCTCCAAAACGCTCTCTCTTCCCCCTTTCTCATAGCAGGGCGTTTTTCACTCTCTAGACTACTTCTTTTAGCTATCTACCTCTTGATCTACCTCTCTCTTCACTCAGAAACCTAGATCTATAACTATGGAAGCTTCATTTGCAACCTCCTCTCAGAAGCTATGGAAGTTTGATCCTCACTTACATTTCCTTCCTTCATCCTTCTTCCTTGTCCAACCTCCTTTTACAGAGTGTAATAGCAGAGCTTAGCTATGGAAGCTTGATCTGCAACCTCCTCTCAGAAGAGTGTAACAGCAGAGCTTAGCTATGGAAGCTTGATCTGCAACCTCCTCTCAGAAGCTATGGAAATTTGATCCTCCTTACATTTCCTTACTTCATCCTTCTTCCTTGTCCAACCTCCTTTTACAGACTCGTGTAACAGCAGAGCTTAGGTATGGAAGCTTGATTTGCAACCTCCTCTCAGAAGCTATGGAAGTTTGATCCTCACTTACATTTCCTTACTTCATCCTTCTACCTTGTCCAACCTCCTTTTACAGAGTGTAACAGCAGAGCCAAGTTATGGAAGCTTGAGTTGCAAATGCTTTGGCTCTCATAATCTTACTCATTGTCTCCTCTCACCCCCTCTAATATCCTCTTTCAAAGTGCAGTAATAGCACAACCAAGCCTTGGAACTTGCTCTAGAACTCCTTCTCTTTTGTACATCTCCCTAGTCTAAGTTTTTTTCTCACCATTCTATTTTTCTTTGCCATCAAGGTTTATAATCTCCCTAATATATACATCTGATGTCTTCTTCTAGAGATCGAAGGCCTCCGATCAGTATTCAATCTCTCTCTTAAGATGAGGATGGGCATTGGAACATCAAACAGTACGAGAAGTGGAATTGGATTACGCTGTAGCCTAGTACAAGAGGAACCCACAAGGTGTCAAAGCGATACGTTGATATACAAAGTCACCATTGG